>NW_012116533.1:1564176-1610403 GCF_000951035.1 Colobus angolensis palliatus | reverse complement strand
TTCAGACGGAGTCTCACTCTGTCACCAGGCTGGAATGCAGTGGCGGGATCTCGGCTCACTGCAACCTCCGCCTCCTGGGTTCAAGAGATTCTCCTGCCTCAGCCTCCCAAGCAGCTGGGACTACATGTGCGCATCACTATGCCTAGCTAATTTTTGTATTTTTAGTAGAAACTGGGTTTCACCATGTTGACCAGGATGGTCTCGATCTCTTGACCTCGTGGTCTGCCCACCTCAGCCTCCCAAAGTTCTGGGATTACATGCGTGAGCCACCATGCTTGGCCAATACAGACACTTTTGGAAGCCGAGGCAGGAGGAACGCTTGAGCCTAGAAGTTTGAGACCAACCTGGGCAACATAGCAAGACCCCATCTCTACAAGTTTTTTTTTAAAATTAGCCAGGTACAGTGGCATGCACTTGTAGTCCCAGTTACTTGAAAGGCTGAGGCAGGAGGATCACTTGAACCTGGGAGGTTAAGGCTGAAGTGAGCCATGATCGCACCTCTGCACTCCAGCCTGGGTGACAGAGCAAGACACTGTCATAAATAAATAAATAAATAAACATCTAGATTAAATGTACACATTCCTTGAAAGACACAATCTATGAAAGCTCACTCAAGAAGTAGATAACCTGAATAACACTATATTTGCTATAGAAATTGAATTAATAGTTAAAAGTCTTCTCCCATCCATGGAAACTCTAGGCCCAGATTTCCTTGCTTGTGAATTCTGACAAACATTTAAGGAAGAAATATGAACAACGCTACCCAAACCCTTCCAGAAAATTGAAGAGGAGGAAATCTTTCCAAGTTCATTCTATGAGAAAAGTATTACCCTGATACCACCACCAGACAAAGTTGGTATAAGCAAAAAAAACTACAGACCAATATCCCTCATGATCTTAGATGCAAAGATTCTAAACAAAATTGTAGCAAATTGAATCCAATAATATGAAAAACGGGATAATGCATTATGACAAATTGGGTTTGTATCAGTAATGTAAGATTGTTTAATATCTGAAAATCAATCAATGTAATTCACCATATTAACAAAGATGAAAAACTATATGATCATCTCAATAGATGCAGAAAAAAATCCAACATCCATTTCTGATAAACACTCAAAGCAAACTAGGGATCAAAGAAAACCTCAATTTGATAAAGGGCACCTATGATAATATCACTATGAAATCTTTCACTGTTTATGTGAAAGACTGAATGCTTTCCACACTAAGATAAGGAACAAGACATGGATATCAACTCTTACTACTTCTATTCAATGTTATACTGGAAGTTCTAGCCAGAGCAGTTAGCCAACAAAAGGCATACATATTATAAAGAGAAAAGTAAAACTGATTTTATTTACAGATGACATAAAAGTCTATGTAGAAAATCTGATGGAATACAAAACAGCTACTAAAACTAATAGGTGAGTTTAGCAAGGTTGAAAGACGTAAGATTTATATAGAAAAAGCAATTTTATTTCTTGTATAATGTATTAATTGTATAGTATATTTCTATTACACTAGCAATCAACAACCAGAAATCTACATTTAAAAATACCATTTATAATAACATCAAAAATATGAAATACTTAGCAATAAATCTGACAAAAGATGTGTAAGCCCTATACACTGAAAACTACAAAGTATTAGGGAGAGGAATTAAGGAGATCTAAATAAATTGTAATTACATTTTGTACATGGGTTGGAAGAGTAAATATTGTTAAGAGGTCAATTGTCTTTCATTTTTTCAACATATTTACCATAATTTCAATAAAAATTTCAGAAGGCTTTCTTATGGCATTTGACAATATGACTCTAAAAATCATATAGAAATGCAAAGGACCTAGAATAGCCATAACAATTTTGAAAAGAACAACGGTGAAAGACTAACACTATCTGATTTTAAGACTTCTTATAAAGCTACAGTAATTAAGACAGTGTGGTACTGGCATAAAGATAGACAAATAGATCAATGGGACAGAACAGAGAGACCAGAGATAGACCTACACATATATGAACAACTGATTTTTTTAAGAGATGGGGGTCTTGCTATGTTGCCCATTGCCCAGGCTGGTTTAAAACTCCTGGCCTCAAACAATCCTCCTCCTGCCTCAACCTCCTGAGTAGCTGGGATTACAGGTACACGCCACTGCACCAAGATAGCAACAACTGATTTTTGACAAAGCTGCAAAGGCATTTCAGTGGAAAAAATGTAGTCTTTTCAACAAATGCTACTGAAAAAGTTAGATCTCCAAATGCGCAAAAAGGAACTTTGATTCATATACCACTATTTATAAAAAAAATTAACTAAAAATGGATCATAGACCTAAATGTAAAAGAGAAAACCTAAAACTAAAAGTTCTAGAAGAAAACATAGGAGAAAATATTTGTGACTTTGGATTAGGGAATGATTTCTTATGTATGACACCAAAAAGATGATTCATCAGAGAAAAAATCTGAAAAATTTGATTTCACCAAAATTAAAAACTTCCACTCATCTAAAGATACTGTTAAAAGAATGAAAAAACAATTGACAGATGAGAAAAATATTTGCAAATAATATGTCTGATAAAGAATTTGTGTCTAGAACATATAAAAGCTCTCAAAATCAATAATAAGAACCTAACCCAATTTTTAAAGTGGGAATAAGATTTGAATAGACACGTTACCAAAGACGATATACATCTGGCAAGCAAGTGCGTGAAAAGATGCTCACTATTATCAGTCATTTAGGGAATGCAAATTAAAACGACAATGAGAAACCACCCATCACATATTAAAATGTCTACAAGTAAAAAGACTGACCATGCCAAGTGTTGGTGAGGATGTGAAGAAGATGGAAGATTTATACATTGCTGGTAAAAATGTAAAATGGAACCAATTCAGGAAAAAGTTTAGCATTTTCTTAAAAATATAAATACATACCATATAATTCAGCTATTCTACTCTGAAGTACTTATCCACAAGAAAGGAAACATAAATCCATACAAAGACATGTACACAAATGTTCACATGAGTTTGATTTGTAATACCTAAAAACTGGAAACAACATGTTATCAGTCAGCATTCAACTAAAGAAACAGAACCAGTGGGGCACATACAGTATATTAAGGGATTTATCATAGTAATCGACTTATGTAATTGTGGGGCTGGATCGGTAAGTCCCAAATCCACAGAGCAGGCCATTCGGAAGGGCAGGCTGAAACTCTGGGCAATAGCTGAAGTTGCAGTTCACTGGTGGAATTTCTTCTTCAGGGAAGCCTCAGTTCTGCTCTCAGGGCTTTTCAACTGATTGAATCAGGTCCACCCAGATGATCTTGGATAATCTCCTTTACCCAAAGTCCACTGATTGTAAATAGTAATCACGTTTACAAAATACTTTCATTGCAACACCTAGAATCATGTTTAATCAAATAATTTGGGACTGTAGCCTAGCCAAGTCTGACATCTAAAACGGACTGTCACACAACCTAAATATCCATCAACAGGTAGATGAATAGACAAATTGTACTGTATCCGTACAATGAACTACAATTCATCAACAAAAGGGAATGAACTATAGATAACAACAATGATGAATCTGAAAATAATTATGCTGAGTGAAATAACCCATACAAAGAGTACACACTATATTATTCCCTTTACATAAAATGCCAGCCAGTGTAAATTAATCTATAGTGACAGAAAGCAGATGGATGGTTACCTGAAGACAGGGACAGGATAGATGGCAGGGTGGGGCAGAGGCAAGAGATTACCAAGAATCTTGAGGAAATTTTGGGGAGTGATTTGTATGTTCATCATCTTGATTATGTTGATGCTTTCACAGGTGTACTCAGGTTAAAATGTATCAAACTTTATACTTTAAATATGCGAAATTATGTCTATTATACTTCAATAAAGTTGTTAAAATTAAAACAAAAAGCTAATCAGGCACTTGCATAATTCATCTTGCAATGCAATTACATGGCATCATCTGCAATAATATGTCATCATCTGCAGTTTGAAAAACACTGTATGGTGCTTATAAAGAACATTGCTTTGTTTGTTGGTTTACTTGTTTGCCATCCACCACTCATCCTCTTCCTATTTGAAAGCAATCTCCTAAGATGTTAAGATAATGATGGGACACAGCACCCTGCCTCAACTACAGGAGTTGTAGGATAAAGATCCTCATCCTCCCTCTTCCCCCGCTCCTGAAACGATAAATCTGGATTGATTGTCAGAGAGACAGGGATGATTAGTATCTAGTCATTGTACTTTAGGCAATGCTCATCTTCAGCTGTAGTACCCTGGCCAGATTGTTCCTGCTAGAAGAAAGCCATGTGCTTCCTGGTGGCCCCTGAAATCCCTTTGGTTCATGTCATCTTCGAAGCCTGGCCCTCCAACTTCCCCTTGATTCTGGGAGCCATCCACGACCCCCAACATTGTTTCAGCAAATTTGATTTGTTTTTATTAGATTAGCTATTATTAGTTTCTGCTGCTTATAATCAAGAACCTTGGGAATACAGAGAAGATACCATATGAGTGGGTGTCATGTAAAAGAAAATACAGAGAAGAAAGAGAGAGTTAATGAAGAGAAAATTCTGGAAAGCCCACCAAACCACAATCAAGCAGGAACCAAATATCTATTTTGTTTAATAATTTATAAAACCACTGACATGAAACCCTGGGGTCCTGTTGCATAGAGTCAGGAGAAAAGAAAGTGTATTCAGCAAAATATGGAGCCTTCCAGTTTGCTCCACATGCACGAACTATAATCCTTTTTTCAAAGGTTTTCCTTCCAGAACTGGGTTGTGTGAGTAGGCATTGAAGTTTTTCCTTTCTCTTGTCAATAATGATGTTGGTATTACAGAGCGTGAGAGTTGGCAGTGGCTCTTTGCCATGGATGGGTAGTGGGGGAAAAGGCAGAGCAACCCTGGATTTGGATCTTCCCCAGTGTGACTCAGGGATTAGGCAACTCTCCATGTCCTAATCCAGGTTTCTTTATCTTTACCTTTGGCTACAGAGCATGCTTCAAAATTCCGTCCCAACAATGTGGCTTCTGGGAAATCTAAAGTAGTGCTTCCTTTTGCAGGGCATGGCAGGCATAGCAAATGATAATACTGGTATAGCACACTGTGAGAAACAGATGAATAGGTTGCTTGCAGGCCAGCGGCTTGTCTGTAATCCTGGCACACTGGTTAGGAAGTTCTGAGTTAAAGCAATCATGACCAAATTATCTGACCATTTTCAATCCTCCGCAACCCATCCCAGCCTGCTCTTCTTCCATTATTGCCTTACATATGTCCATAGCTTCAGCCTCACCTGTCTCTTCCCCTCTAACAAAGTTGTATTCACTCTAGTCCACTGATTTTCAAATTGTAGTCCAAAAAAAGGCTCTGAGGTTTGGAGAAAGTGAGACTCAAGGCAGGAAAGTTTTTAAAGCACTGCTGTGGGCCACAATGATCACTTTCTCCCCTGAGCTTGTTTTGTCATGGATCACATTGAGCCTTATGTTGAACATTTCATAGGTTATATCTTGCCTTGGCTTCCCAGTGAGATGAGATTTTAAGATTTTGGAAGGCACGGGGCCTAGCTCATTTCTAGTTCCTTCCTAGCTCATTTCCCAACACATAATAACCACCTGGTGAGTGAATGAATTAATGCATGAATGAAAACAGCTAACATTTGTTGATTACTATGTGCCAGGCATTATGGTAAGCAGTTTGCACGTATTATCTCATTTGGTCTTCACAACAAACCTATGAAGTGGGTTTTGTTAATATACTCACTTCACAAATGAGGAAATTGGAGGTCAGAAGATGGAAGTGACTAACCCAAGGTCCCTCAGCCAGTAAATGGCTGGCTGGCATTTAAACTATGACTATGGTTAGTCTCAAAATTAGCATGATTCAGAGAAAGGGAGAATGCAAAGATTTTTTAAAATTTAAATTATTTTGGGTACATAGTAGTTTTATATATTTATGGGGTACATGTGATTCCTGAGACTTACATTTTTGAGATATCAGATGGTCTCTGATAGAGCCAACAGGGGAAGTATCAAAAAAGCTGGGAAATTTCAGTAAACTGAATTTTAATGAGTGAATAAATAAATGGAAACTATCATCAAATGAGGGTCACTGGTTGACTCTCCCCTGGCACCCTTACTTGTCCAAGTCCTGTCCCAGACACAGAGCAAGTTTCTGCTCTCTATGAAGTGAAAGCAATAACCCCCATTCATTCACAAAGCCCTAATTAAGCAGCTATTTGTAAAGGAGTTTTCCATAACTCCTAGACATTAAAAAATGTATGTGCCAACCCAGAAATTTATGTAGAAGCCAGAACAGTGCCTGGTACATACATAATAGACACTTATAAATAAAGTATCCATGTTATTATTGGTATTAATAAAAAGAGTATTCATTGAATGCCTAATATATGCAATATTCTGAGTGTGTTCAATGATTCTGACACATAATCATTCCTTGAATTAGATAATTTTACTGCCTTTTAACAAATGAAGAAACTAAAACTCAGAGTGGTTAAAATTTGCTCAGAGTCACATTGATCTGATATACACACCCATGTTCTTTATAATACTCCATACTGATAAATAACATGCATGTTGACACAAATGGATGGACAATAAAGGAAAACAGCAATCAGTTCTTACCAATATCCTAGAAATTATGCCTACAGTTTGAGTTCAGCAGAAAAATAAAATTCATTCAAATATATCGGTGACCCTATCCGGCAACTTAATCAGACCTCACAGATGACAGCAGCCTTTTTTTCTTTGAAGGAAAAATATTCTGCCCCTCTAGGAGCCAAAGTCCACTTGAAGCTGGCCCCTAGCCCATTCCATACCAGATTATGGGACTCTGTCCTATTCACTTCATCAAGAACCTCCTTACTTAGTTACAGCCAGTGAGGAACAAACCAGTGAACTGAGGAGATTTTGGGGGGAAAGAGACAAACACAGTAATTTGACTGCCCATCATATCATATCTACTCTCACATTTTCCATGGTAATAGGAATTTTAGCTGCATAGAACAGCCCAGGTAAAGACTGTATTTTTCAACATCCTTTGCAGATAGGTGTGGCCATGTGGCTATGTCCTGGCCAGTAGGACATAAGTAGAAGTAATACATGTAACCTCTAATCTGTACCCTTAAAAGAAGCATGCCTCCTTTTGCCCAAGCTGCCCCCTTGGAATGTTGAGAAGATGGGGAGCAATGAGATAGAAGATGCCTGTGCCCTTAACATCTTCAAACCCTTATACCAGCCCTGAATCACCTATCTAATAAGATATTGTGGGATCTCTTATTAGAGCACTTGAACATATAACTAACTAATAGGCAACTAGTGGGAAGATTGCTCTGGAAGGTTGGCTACTTTGGGTGTTTTGCTGTAAATGTTTAGAGATAGAAAGGTCTTTATCTGTTGTCCAGTTCAAGGTCCTCATTTCAGATGAGACCCAGTGAGGAAGAAAGGATCTGTCCAAGACTGCACATTGAATTGGGATTAAGAATTCCTACTCTGTTGCCATCCAGAGAGGATGTCCTCTTTATTTATATACTTGGCATTATTAGAGACCAACAATACACGCCCTTCCTAAAAATATCAAAATATATGTCTACAACATTGGAACCATCTGAACAGAAGGAACAGGGACTGACAAACAAAGGATCCTCATAAGGGCAGCAGTTCTTGTCTTTTAGGATATGACAGATTTACCTAGTCAAATTGAGGAAAATGCAGATGCCTTTGGTTCCACTGTCAGCAATTCTGTTTCAGTTTTAAAACACATTTTCCAGGTGGTTCTGATAGATGTGTCCCAAAAACTATACTTTGAGGAACAGTGGCCTAGTATCCTAGGATGTATGTATAAGACATGGGGGAAGGATGTTAGATGATTTTAACAATCTAGCAGTTCTTGTCTAAACACTATGAGATTGATAAAATCCTAGTTCATCCCCTCCCTTGGAAATGGCAGTGGGTGATAGTGGTGCAGGGCCCCCAGCTGTAGACTCTCTTGATTCGGTTAGACTATATGTGTTTCAGAGTTATTTGTTAAGTACAAATTTAATTTCCTTCAGCTGCTTTTACCTGCTATTTTCTGAAGGTTCTCTCTTCCTCTCCCCTCTCAGGAGACTGCTGACCAGAAAAAGGGGAGGCTGTTTTTGCTATGGTTGATTAAACTGTTAAGTAAGGAGCACTTCGCTTAACGATTGTCTTGTTCTCATCAAAATTAGAACTGTAGAGTGGCTGATAATGGCATAAAGGATGCATCTCCTCTGACTGCTGCACACAGCCCTTGCAGTTCAAAATCCCAGGCTCCCTTGATACCTGTCTAGAACTCTTCAGCTAGGATATTTGCTCCTTTTGGGATCAGAAATAAGCATAACAAACAAACCATCGTCCTGTTTGCACAATACCCCATAAAATGATTAACCTGTTAAAAAACAAAACAAAAAACTTTCCCTTTATTTGGCTAAGATACTGAAAACTAGGTTGAAGTTGCTATAAAAGGATTTGGAAAGCTTTGAGATTGATGAGAGTTGCTTTAACACCATTCTACCTTCCCTCCACAATGAATAAAAGGTGACAGTTTGAGACCAGCCTGGGCAACGAGACCCCATCTCTACAAAAAAAATATATTGGCAGGGCATGGTCATGCATGTCTGTAGTCCTACCTACTTACCTATGCAGGAGCCTGAGGCAGGAGGGTTGCTTGAGCCCAGGAGTTCAAGGTTACCTTGAGCTATGATCACACCAATGCACTCCAGCCTGGGCAGCAGAGCAAGACTCTGTCTCTAAAATAAATAAATACATAAATAAATAAAATGTGACAGAGACAGAAAGCATCTCACGGAGGCCATAGCTGAAAAAGATAAATCTCTAATGTTGGGGAAGAGATTCTGGGGGTGAGGGGCTTTCAAATATCACTTATTTTTTCTAGAAGACTTTGGTTTGCTCTAGGAAGCTTTTTCTTTTCCTTTTTCTTTTTCTTTTTGCTTTTCTTTCTTTAGACACAGTCTCGCTCTGTCACCCAAACTGGAGAGCAGTGGCGCAATCTCGGCTCATGGCAACCTCCGCCTCCCGGGTTCAAGCAATTCTCTGCCTCAGCCTCCTGAGTAGCTGGGATTACAGGTGCCTGCCACCATGCCCGGCTAATTTTTATATTTTTAATAGAGATGGGGTTCCGCCATCTTGGCCAGGCTGGTCTTGAACTCCTGATCTCGTGATCCATTCGCCTCAGCCTCCCAAAGTGCTGGGATTACAGGCGTGAGCCTGGCCCTAGGAAGCTTTTTCTACATCATGAAATGGATCTGCAGAATAAGAAATGGGCCCCACTGAGATTTACCGACTCCAAGTCACCTTCTTTAGGAGTTTGGTCTTCAGTAGTAAGTCACTAGCTATACTTTCCCTTCTCAAACAAGCCCATTAAAGCAGCTGCACAGAGACACAAAAGTTTTGCTCTTCTCAGAATTTACATTAAATTAGATGCATTGGGAACCACTGGCCTTTCTTCATTCTGTATAAGGAAGTCAGGAGCTCAGAACAGTTTATGAAACAGTTTAGCTCTTTAATTCTGATGTCTTATGAAAGTCTGCCATTCCATGTCCACAGAGATCTGGCATTTAGCACAGGCTACATCGCATTACCTTTCCAATGCATGCCCTCTTTGCCCCAGATAGAGATTACAGTATCGTGCACAGAGCACTCCACATTTATTTCTTGATGATAATCATAGGCAGCAGAACTCTGCCCTAGGAGCAAGGAGACCTGGGTTCCAGTTTTAGCTCTACTACCAACATGCTGTGTAACCATGAGCAAATCGCTTCCCTGATATAGAATCAATTTTCTCACCTGTAAAATGAGGAAGAAGATATCTAAGAGCTTCTCCAGTTCTGCCATTCTGTGAGTCTTAATATAAAGGCTTCATTCAATGTAAATTAGTCCTATCACATTAGCAACCCCCAAGCCAGTGATTCCTAAGTTCCGGTGGGCACCAGAATCAATTAGAGAAGTAACTCCCTATTTGGAAATGTATCCTATATCTGCAAAATGATGTGTGTACAAGGTAAAATTCAGTATGTCAATTGATTGTATTAGTGGAATAATGGAAACGACCCATGTGCCCATCAAAAAGTAACTGGTTAAATAGTCTGGTACATCCATATAATGGAATGCTATACAGCTGTGAAAACTAGTAAGGAAGTTCTCTATGACAGATATGGAAAGATCTTTAAATTACATCATTTTTTAAAGGTGCAGAATAGTGTGTAAAGTATGCTAATTCTTATGGGGAAGAAGTGATATATATATTTGTGTGATCTATATATTATATATAGACTTATAGACTATATATTATATTATATTAATTATATACATCATATAGATGATATAATCTATACTCTATATTATGTATATAATAGATTGTATATAATATAAAATATATTTTATAGATCATATATGTTATAGGCTTTATATTATATATAGACATGCTATATATAATCTTCATTTGATAAAGAAACTCTGAAAGGATTCATAAGAAATAACAGTTGTTACCTGGATTTTTATGGCAGGTGGAGGTAGGGTAAGGTGGGAACCAGGCAGCTGAGGATAGGAATAGGAGAGAGACTTCCATGCTATACATTTATATTTTTAAAGTTTTGTGCCATGTGAACGCATCATCTGTTCAAAAGTTAAATTATAAAATAAAATAACAGAATCTACATGGGAGCTAGTTAAAAATGCAGATGGCTGAGTTTAATGGGTCAGAACTCGAGAATCCAGAAGAATAATAGGTGAAATATACTTTGAGAGAAACAGTTTGCAAAACAGAAAAGATGGCAAAGATGCCTGTAATGTAAGATAGGGCCTTCTCTTTAGCAATTGCTCTACCAAGCATCCCCATGTCACTGAAATTATAAAGCTTCCAAATCCATACATTATCTTTCTACCTTTCTACCTTCCCACATCTCCCAGCGATGTGACCAAGCCTTCTTTGGGAAATCTTGACAGCTCTCAACTGTGGAAAACATGAAGTCTCTAGCACCTCTGTTTGTATGGTATATTGGGCTGTTGTTGCATTGCTATGAAGAAATATCTGAGACTGGCTAATTTATAATGAAAAAATGTTTAATTGGCTCATGGTTTCACAAGCTGTATAGGAAGAATGATGCTGGCATCTGCTCAGCTTCTGGGGAGGCCTCAGGAAACTTAGAGTCATTGCTGAGGGTGAAAGGGGAGCCGGCCATCACATGGCTGGGGCAGGATGAAGAGGGAAAGAGCAAGGAGTGGGAGGAAGAGGGAAATAAGGGGGCAGTGCCACACACTTTTAAACAACCAGATATAGTGAGAACTCACTCACTATCATAAGAACAGCACCAAGGGATGATGCTAAACCATTCATGAGAAACACCTCCATGATCCAATGCCTCTCACCAGGCCCCACCTCTAACACTGGGGATTACAATTTGACAAGAGATTTGGTGGGGACGCAGATGCAAACCATATCTTATGGCTGTGTAAGCAGGTTTTGTCTTTCACAGGATCAGGCTAGAAGGACCTGCTCATTTGGAGGAATAAAGATTGTTGGGAATGAGAAAGTTGAAGTCTCCAAAAGTTGAGATCAAAGAGTGGTTTCACTTGCCCTGAACTTCTGCAAACTGGCCTGTGAAGTGGTAGCCTTTGCAGAGCCAACCATAGGAAGAGCAGCACTAGCACTGCCCCTTCCCCCTACTTGGGAGACCTGCTTGTGGATTTTGAGTCAGGATGTGGGCAATATGCAGGTTTTGTCTGAAACTGGCTCACACTTGTCCTTTGAGCCAATTGGATGTCCCTTAAAAATATTAGGCAATATACATTGCTTATGTGCGCTAAGTACTTACCATGATATCTTATTTTGTCAACCCAACAGGGTAAGTACTACACTGTTATTATCTCCCTTTTACAGATGTGGCAACCAAAGCATAAGTAGGGTGAGTGGCTAGCCACAGATCCCATAGTTAATAAACAGGACCCCTTGGTGGCCTAGGATGACAGTTGGAATTTAAATTCTCACAGTCTGTTGCTAGGTCATCCCTACTCAAAGGCAAGGCCAAATTACCCAATAAAAAGTTTCTGCAACTCTATCCCAAGAGCTCAGGGAATCTCCATTGGCTCCACCTCTGACTCACTGTCCTGACTCCTCTTGCTCTCTTCTGCTGTGCCACGTTTTCTTACTAGCTTTGCAGAGCCCAGATTCTCTCTCTTTGGTGTGCCCATTGGAATTGACCCTTCAGTTGGATTGTCTATTGAATTTCATTAGCAGCTTCTCCCCTGATCGCTGGCTGTCAGATCACCTTTGGGTTCAAGCTCTGGAGCACCACAGGCAGATCTAACCCCAAGTTCAACCCAGATTCCTAGCTCCGGCCTTCAATATGGATGTAGTATCCTGGGATCCTACTTATCTTACCAAGAAGAGAATAGACTCTCTTGGTCTCTCTCAGATCCTTATTTCTCAGCTATCTGATTCTGTTGACCCTTCACACTCATGTACAAGGTCTCCTAAGCCTTACCAGCAAGTTGACTGCCTCCAGCAAACTACAAAGGAGCCAAGTCAGCAGCAAGGACTCATTATAGCTCAAGATGCTACTTTGGATGGCATTTGCTGATCCTCCTGATTACCAACTGGGATACAGCCCAGGCAGGGCAGGGACAGGAAGAAGTGTCTAATACAACTATAGTTATGGGCTTTTTTTTTTTTTTGGAGAGGGATGAATTGGCACCAAACAGACACTATTCCAAGTGCCTTGTTCCACCGTGGGATGCATTGGAAGACAATTAGCTTTGGCAGTGGAGAAGTATAGTGTTTGGCCATGTAAGAGAGTAAAACAAACGTATCCAGCCTCAGAATGAATTGAAAGCTTTAATAAGAGTGCTAACCAGTCACAGGTAGGGAAATAATAAAAACTTCAGCTCATTTTTGGAGAAAACTTCCTTGATTCCATTAGCTATGGTGAGAGCCTAATGATGCTTTGCTAATTTGTATTTGTTTTAGCATCTCCTTGGCATCAACTAAGTTCTAAGGGCTATGTGGAGTTAGGGCACTTTATCTCCTTTTGCTTCTGTGACCACATCCTTCCCCTTATGAAACCACTCAGCAGTTCTTTCATTGGCACACCAAAAAAGAAAAAAAAAAAACACCAAAAAAACAAAAACAAAACAAAACAAAACAAAAACTCAAACTAGATCTGAGCCATAGTCCATTGATGCTGAATACATAGCATGGGCTCTGGAGCCCAAATGCCTGGGTTTTGAATCTCAGCTCAGTTACTTACAAACTGTGTGATCTTGGTGAGGATACTGAACCTCTGTTTCCCAGTTTCTTCCTCCCTAACTGGGAATAATAACACCACCTATCTTATTGAGTTGTTATGAGGAAAAAATGAATTCATATTTGCAAGGCACTTGGAATAGTGTCTGACAATAGTAACTGCTATGTAAATGTTTATTAAATAAATAAGTATGGCTGCATAGTATTCCATGGTGTATATGTGCCACATTTTCTTATCTAGTCTGTCACAGATGGACATTTGGGTTGATTCCAAGTCTTTGCTATTGTGAATAGTACCCTAGAACTTAAAGTATAATAAAAAATAAAAAAAAATAAAAAAATAAAAATAAAAATAAAAAAATAAATAAGTATGTTCATTCATTAAACAAATCTGTATTGTATACCTATTAGCTAGCCAGGTGTTGGCAAACTTTTTCTGTAGAGGACTACATAGTAAATATGTTTTTAGGCCTTTTGGGCCATATGATCTCTCTTTTACTCAATTTCACTATTGTAGTGAGAAAGCAGTCATAGACTATATGTAAATGAATTGGTGTGGCTACATGCCAATACAAATTTATTACAAATATAAGTTAGGCTAGATTTGCCCGCAGTCCATAGGTTGATGACCCCTGTGCTAGGGAATAGGGATACGATAACACGCGAAACAGATCCACTAAAGTGTTCTGTCTAGTACGGGAGATAGTAAACAAATAATTATATACCTTATTGTTGTGAGAAGTATGAGGATGGGAAGACGGAGGCGTGTAACCTACACTGGAGGATCAGCAAAAGCTCCTCTGAGAAAGTGTCTTCAAACCAAGATAAAAGATGGACATAAACAAGTGAATGGGGGCATGAGGAGGGGCATGTATGAGGTATACCATATTGACATCACCCCCAAAGACCAAGGATGTCCCAAATATCCTAAATATCTTATTTTACCTCTCATTTAGTTTAGGAAAAAATCATTGAGATTTTCATCTAATCTGTCTTAGTCTTCTTCAACTGCTATGACAAAATACCATAGACTGGGTAGCTTATAAACAACAGAAATTTCTCATAGTTCTGAGGGTTGGAAGTCCAAGAACAAGGCACTGGCCGATTTGGCGTCTGGTGAGGGCCCGCTTTCTGGTTCATTGACAGAAACTTTTCAATGGACCCTCATGTGGTAGAAGAGGCTAGCTAGCTCTCTGGAGTCTCTTTGCCTCTCTCTCACTCTCTCTTTTTTTTTTTTTTTTTTTCTGAGACAGAGTCTGGCTCTGTGCCCAAGCTGCGGTATAGTGGCATGTTCTCAGCTCACTGCAACCTCTGCCTCCCGGGCTGAAGCCATCCATCCACCTCAGCCTCCTGAGTAGCTGGGACTACAGGTGTGTGCCACCACCCCCAGTTAATTTTTGAATTTTGTGGAGACAGAGTTTTGCCATGTTGCCCAGGCTGGTCTTGAACTCCTGGGATCAACTGATCTACCTGCCTTGGCCTCCTAAAGTGCTGGGATTACAGGTTTGAGCCACTGTGCTCAGCCTGATGTCCCTTTTGTAAGGATACTGGTCCCAATAACCTAATCACCCCAAAGGCCCCACTTCCAAGTACCATCACCTTGGAGGGTAGGATTTAAACATATGAATTTGGGGTTGGAGGGACACAAACATTCAGCCCATAGCACAATCTCTTCCTGAAGCTATTTTTAATCTCAACCTGTAAAATTTCTTGTGAGAATAACAGAATTGTTAAGTGCATAGACTGTTGCCAGATTTCCTGGGTTTGAGTCCCAGCTCCACATACAAGTTGTGTAATTTTGGCCAAGTTACTTAACCTCTTTTGCCAAAACCTTCTCTGTCTGTCAAGTGGGGGTGACAGTATTGGTAGTATTCCCCTCAAAGGGTGGTTATGGAGACTAAATGAGCTATTACATGTAACCTATTTGGAATATTGTCTGCCTCACAGTATATAACATGTGTTAGCCCTTGCTGTAATTGTGGTTTATATGCCTGGTACTTTGTGTAGGGTACATTAAGTTTTCCTTTTATATCTGCTAGCATTGCCTTCTTCACATTCTGTTATGGACTGAATCATGTCTTGCACCTCCTCAAAATTCACAGATCAAAATTCTACCCCCCAACATGATGGTATTAAGAGGCAAGGCCTTTGGGAGGTCATTAGGTCATGAGGGTAAAGCTTTCATGATGGAATTAGTGACCTTATTAAAAAGACCCCAGAGGCCAGGTGCAGTGGCTCACACCTGTAATCCCCTCACTTTGGAAGGCTGAGGAGGGTGGATCATGAGATCAGGAGTTGGAGACCAGTCTGATCAATATGGTGAAATCCCGTCTCTACTAAAAATACAAAAATTAGCTAGGCGTGGTCGCACATGCCTATAATCCCAGCTACTCAGGAGGCTGAGGCAGAATTGTTTGAACCTGGGAGGCGGAGGTTGCAGTGAGCCAAGACTGCACCATTGCACTCCAGCCTGGGCAACAGAGCAAGACTCCGTCTCAAAACAAACAAACAAACAAAACAAAACAAAAAAACTCAGAGAGGTCTGTCACCCTCCTTCCTCCATTTGATGACGCAAGGAGTTAGAAGTCTGCAACCCAGAAGGGAGCCTTCACCAGAATCCAACCATGATGGCACCCTGACCTCAGGCTTCCAGCATCCAGAACTGGGGGAAATTAATTTGTTGTTGTTTATAAGCCACTCAGTCTAAAATACTTTGTTGTAATAGCCCAAACTGACTAAGACATGCTCTAAAAAGTACCATTTCTCTAGTTCTCTAATTTTAGGACTTAGTTTATAAATCCAAAAGTTTATTGAACACTTACGTTGCAGATTCTGGGCTAAACAATTTACTCTCAATTCTCATTTAATCCTCAGAATCAAAGTCTTAGTATGGCCATTTAAGTTGAGGAAACTGAAGCTCAGAGCAGTGAAGCGACATTCCCAAAATCAAAAAGCTAGAAAACAGAAGACACAGAATTCAAATCCTGATTTATGGGACTGAAGAATTTCAACTCCTTAGCCAATATGCTATACAGTATCCCACACATATTGAGTCATACATTTTATGGTATCCTCTTCACCTTTTCCTACAGTAAAGAGGCAATCTGTTTAGGATTCCCTAATACAGCAGCCCTTGTCTCCAAGATAGCTCTGGGGCCTTCTCTAGCTCATTGCAAAAGTGCAACCTACATACAGTGTTCTAGAACTGGCAGCACCTAGGGTAAGAGTATGTGTTTTGGGCTGACTCTCTTTTCAGACTCAGCCCACCTGCACCCAGGTGATTAAAAAGCTTTATTGGTCACACAAAGCCTGTTTGGTGGTCTCTTCACATGGACGCGCATGACATTTTGGTGCCGTGACTCGGATCGGGGGACCTCCCTTGGGAGATCAATCCCCTGTCCTCCTGCTCTTTGCTCCGTGAGAAAGATCCACCTATGACCTCTAGTCCTCATACCCACCAGCCCAAGGAACATCTCACCAATGTTAAATCAGGAAACCACTTGCTCTGCTTTGGGGAGGAGTTAGTGGAGGACTGGGCGTGGGCAGAAGAATGGACACATTTTGCTTCCCTCATGGACAGAGAGGAAACCAGTCCACAGAACTGTGATTTGCCCTGGGCCTTCCCACAATTCTAGAAACCCATGACTTGACATCATTGCACGGTCACCTGACTCCCAGCTGGCTTCAGCCTCTCTGTTTCATCTCCCTCTACTCTCACTCTGCTGCTACCAAATCAGATTTCTTTTCAGGTCCTTAAACAATCTCTGTACTTTTCCATCTCCGTGTCTTTGATGACTTTATTCCCTTTCCTCACTCCATCATTAACATATGTACCCCTCAAGACCCAGCTCAGATACCATTTCTATGAGACACCCTGTTTCTGTGTCAGAAACAGTTAAGCCTTCATTTGTGTGTCCAAAGTGTGCCCCAGAGCAAGGATCTGGCAATCTGCATTTGAAACCTGGCTCCTTGGCTTCTTAGCTCTGACTTTGAGCAAATTACTTATTTTTGTTGTTGTTGTCACTCAGTTTCCTAAAATATCATACAGGGAGTTGTCATGTTGTATTAATGGACATAATATAAATTAAATAGGATAACGGCAAGTATCCATCGGTCACCAAAAAGGGAACCTACTATTACTGCCTTTAGCTAGATTTTAGCACTGATGACAAAATATGGTAAATTATATCTATTTGTAGACCTAAGTTATCCCTTCTCATTGATTATTCACTTGCTGAGGCTGCAACAATAGCTGCCCATTTTTTATCTCTTCCATCCCCACCCAGCTGTCTTGCACAATACAGTCAATACATGTCTGATCAACGGAGTGGACTTAATGTGCCGAAACAGACTTGACTCTCTATCAACGATACAGGAGCTAAAAAGAAATTATTTAGGCAGAGAGTGACAGTAAGGGAGTCCTTGGCAAAGCTTCCCTTTTAACAAAAAGCAGCCCCCAAATGATTTCTTTTCTAACAAAGAGCAGCCTGTAAAATCAAGCTGTAAACATAGATAAGCAAGCTGGAAGCTTGCATGGGTGAATGACGGCGGCTGTGCATTGCAATAGGAGAAGGCTACCTGGCGGGGAGGCATGTTCAACATGGAGGCTCCATCTTCTGTTTTCTTTGTCACCACGTGTGCAGTAAAGGAACAGGCAACATGGCGCTGGCCAGGTAGAGAGTCATCTGCATAATAAAAGATTAGGGTGGGGTGGCCAGCTATGCAAATGGCTCACCTGGCCTCACCAATCTCTCATGCCCTATGTAAATCAGACACCACCTCCTCAAGCTCATCTATAAAATCTTACACACTTGGCTGTGGACCAGAACACCTGGGGGGAGGCCCTCTCTCTTTGCAGGAGAGAGAACTCTTCCTTTTCTTTTGCCAATTAAACCTCCACTCTTAACTTCCAAAAAAAAAAAAAAAAAAAAGAGTATGTGTTTTGTTAGGGCTGGCACTATGAATAGGCAGTATAATCATAATAACAATCTTAATATTTGTTGAGCTCTTCCTACCATGCCAAATACTTTACATACATTAATTATTTTATTCAATCTTCATAACAACATTAGGAATATTAATAATGCTAGCATTTCCATGATCTGAGCCAGAAGCAGAGGGAGATCCAGCAATAGTGGTGTAACTTCAAGGGATGGAAAAAAATTCTTTGACCTCAGAACACTTCTGAGTAGCTCCCCTTCTATATGAATACCCATTATTAAAGAAGCACTGGATTTATCAAAATGCAAATCTTCCTGAAAAGGTAATATATTCAGCCTTCCCAATCCTTTGTACCTCAATTGGAACAAGCATACCTTGGTTCCATTTCTGAGAGCTATTTATTTATTTAGTCTTTTTTTCCTACCTTTTTGTTCTATTCAGAGATAGCTAGTTTTGGTAGGGAGAAGTGTGGAGAGAGCAAGGACACAGTAAGGGAACAGAATTTGGGATAGCATTTACTGACTAACATAATGTGGGCGAGAGCCAGAGAGCTGGCCCTAGATTCTGATTCATTTCTGGTATCCTTCCTGTCTGAGAACAGTGTCTGAGACCTTTTCTTTCCTATCTCCCAAGCTTGTCATTTTCTCTTCCTTTTTCTGCTTCATTAAAATCAAGTTATCAAACTTTTCACTTAAGGCTCCTCATACTAACACTTCCTCCAATCAATTGTCTTTGATTAAGTCTAGATCTGTTTTCCTGAGTAACCAGAACAAACCATTGCCGGAGCTTCTAGCTCAGCCTCATGACTGACCGTTCAGTTCTTATCACCTGAGGGTCACTGCATGTTCCAATCTGGTATTAATGGGCCTTCACAGAGCCCACAAGCTGATTGGATGGAATTAGTTTTAACATAATCTGGTCATCTCAGGTAGTCAAAGAGTAAACCACCATTTTATCTTCAGCCCTCAATCCATTTTGTCTCCATTCCTCCTTTCAAGAAGTTTCCAAATTACTCTCTCAAGGGATTCAGCTACCACCCACTTAAAGCAATTCAAAAGAAAGATATAAACTAAGAAATCATACTCTATATTCACTATTGACTAAGCTTTTTATCAGTGGTCCAGAAATCATCCCTGAAGTGGTATTTCCGTGATAATTGGCATGTTTCTGCCTAAACTAGCTGAGGGAAAGAGGAAGAGGAAAGAGAAGAGATGTCTAAAAAAATTCTCCCTACATGTCCCATCCTGTACCACACCTATCCCCACCCCCAACCCCAACTGAAAATAGAGCTAGAGCATTGAAAGCGGCTCTGGGTTGAAAGAGAGCAGGTGGCTCTTTCAAATCAGCCTGAGATTTAGTGACGCTCTTGTAGACCACACACCTGTTACATATGCATAAAAATACCATTTCAAACACATGCTTTCTCACATTGACTCTAACCCCAACCCCCACAAATGCACACCCTGAAGTACATAGCTCTCTGGCTCTGTGTTCCACAGAAAGGTGGCCAGGCCTATGAAGAGAATTTAAGCCTACTTTCCCATGCCCTTCCTGTTCCTGTTTCCAGCCAGTACTGGTTTCCTTTCAGCAGTGTGTGTGTGTGTGTGTGTGTGTGTGTGTACGTGTGTGTGTTTATCTGTCTGTGGGTCTGTCTGTATGTGTCAGTGCAGGAAAGGGAAAGGAAGGGAAGAAGAGCAGGAAGGGGGAGGCATTAATCACTTGTTTGGGACCAGATCCCAAAGTGGTCTAAGCCAGGGATCTGCAAACTTTTTCTATAAATGGCCAGATAGTAAATATTTTAGGCTTTGTGAGCCATATGGTCGGTCTCCATCACAACTATACCACTCTGCCATTGTAGTGTGAAAGCAGTCACAGACAATATCTAAATGAATGAACAAGGATGTATTCCAACAAAACTTTATTTATAAAGACAGCTGGTGAGCTGCATTTGGCCCACAGGCTGTAGATTGCTGACTTCTGGTCTAAATTAATGGAGAGGCTGGAGATCATGAATGTGTGACAATTGCTTGAATTTCTGTTAAGGTCTTGTAGGTTCACAGGTCATAATTGTGAACACCACTGGTTATTACTTAGACACATAGTAGAATTCACAGTAGAGAAGGATGTAGGGGATTAGGCCTAGTTTGGCCTGATCTCAGGACATGCTCTAATAGTAATGTTTTAAAACAGAAATCCTGATAGGATTTTGCTTTCTTATCTTTTTTTCTTCTACTTCCTAAAAGTATAATGTTTATTTTGTTTGGGAGGGGAGTAGGAGAAAGGGGGAAAACAGGAAGATTTCCAGTGACTTAAAGTTTTTGATGAATTGGATTCCAGCTACCTGAGGTCTTTCTACCTCTGTGTTAGCAGTAGAGTAAGCTTGATCACTAGTACCAATCAAGGCTTAGCAGTGCCAGGACCAACAGACTTGCCCACCAGTGTGCAAACTTTCCAAAGTGGCTTGATCACAGTGCTTGCAGGCCTATTATATGCCTGGGTCTGGATGCTCCTTGGAGGGCTTCTATAATATGCTGGAGGGTGCTCTGCCCCAAGGCATGTGAATTCACTCTAGCTTGGTATAGCAAGTAAGTTTTGTTTTCTGTGCCACCTCCAGATGATTGGTAGGTAGCTGATGTCTCCTGAGAGGGATCTGAGGCCACATCTGGGTGGAGTAGGAAAATGAGTCTGGTTGATAAATGAGACCTGCTTTGGGCAGGAGAGGAAGTAGGGGAAACATGAGGGCACCAGCCCTGCTCCAGGCCTGGGGACCTGGAAAAGATATCCAAGAAATGCAGACTATTTGCTGAGTCCTATCTGCTAGTGCCTGGCAGGCTGGTAAGAGACACTCCTTCAAACATCTGAGTGAATCAAGTGACTCACTGGGAAGGTAGCCCAGTTACGACCTATTTTTTGTGGTTATTATCACCCACAGGGTCGATGTCACCTGTAATACAATCTAGGACACATTCCTGCCCAGGGCATCCTGTAAAGGGCTGTGTTGCCTTTATTAAGGATCATCTATACTCACTGGCCACCTCCTACCTGCCAGGTATTTTGCTGGCACTGAGGCAGCCAGACAGAGATGGGTAAGAAAGAGTTCTAGCTATGGGTTGGTTTGTTTGGTTTTTTTCAATCTAGTGGGAGAGAATGATAAGCAAATTAATATCTAAACCATAAAGCAAATTGAAGTAAATCCTATAAGAACAGATTAAGGGAAATGCTCTGGGAGAAAAGTTCCACGCATGTTATTACAAATGACAGAATCTCATTCTTCTCTATGGCTGAATAATACTCCATTGTTTATATGTATCCCATTTTCTTTAACCATTCATCTGTTGATACAGAACTAGGTTGCTTCCAAATCTTGGCTATCGTGAATAGTGCTACAATAAACACGGAAGTGGAGGTTATCTCTTTGGCATACCGATTTTCTTTCTTTTGGGTATATACCTAACACTGGGATTGCTGAATCATATGGTAGTTCAATTTTTAGTTTTTTGAGGAACCTCCAAACTGTTCTCCTCAGTGGTTGTATTAACTGGCATTCCCACCAACAGTTTCAAAAGGCTCTATTTTCTCCATATCCTCATCAGAAGTTGCTATTGGTTTTTAGACATAAGTCATTTTAACTGGAGTGAGATGACATCTCATTGTAGTTTTGATTTGCATTTCTCTGATTATCAATGATGTTGAACACCTTTTCAGACGTCTGTTTGCCACGTGTATGTTTTCTTTTAGGATAGGTCTATTCAGATCCTTTGTCTTTTTTTTTTCTTTTTTTTTTTTTTGAGATGGAGTCTTGCTCTGTCATGCAGGCTGGAGTGCAGCGGCGTGATCTCAGTTCACTGTAACCTCTGCCTCCCGGGTTCAAGTGATTCTCCTGTCTCAGCCTCCTAAGTAGTTGGGATTACAGGTGTCCACCACCACGCCAGACTAATTTTTGTATTTTTTAGTACAGATGGGATTTCACCATGTTGACCAGTCTCAAACTCCTGACCTCAGGTGATCCACCCATCTCAGCCTCTCAAAGTGCTGGGATTGCAGGCATGAGCCACAGATGGATAGTTTGCAAACACTTTCTCCCATTCTGTGGGTTGTCTCTTCACTTTGTTGATTGTTTCCTTTGCTGTGCAGAAGCTTTTTAGCTTGATGTGATCCCATTTGTCCATTTTTGCTCTGGTTGCCTGTGCTTGTGAGGTTTCACTCAAGAAATATTTGTCCAGACCAATGTCTTGGAGAGTTTCTTCAATGTTTTCTTTTAGTAGTTTCATAATTTGAGGTCTTAAGTTTAAGTCATTAATCCATTTTGATTTGAGTTTTGTACAGGGCAAGAGATGAGGGCCTAGTTTCACTCTTCTGTATATTGATATCCAGTTTTCCCAGCACTATTTATCGAAAAGACTATCCTTTCCCCATTGTGTGTTCTTGGCAACTTTGTAAAAAATAAGTTCACTATAGATGTATGGATTTATTTCTGGGTTCTCTATTTTGTTCCATTGGTCTGTGTCTGTTTTTATGCTAGTACCATACTGTTTTGGTCACTATAGCTGTGTGGTATCATTTGAAGTCAGGTAATGTCATTTCTCCAGTTTTGTTCTTTTTGCTCAGGATGGCTTTTGCTGTTATGGATCTTTTGTGGTTCCATATAAATTTTAGAACTTTTTTTCCATTCTGTGAAGGATGTCATTGGTATTTCGATAGAGATTGCATTGAATCTGTAGATTGTTTTGGTAGTACGAACATTTTAAAAATATTGATTCTTCCTTTTTTTTTTTTTTTTTTTGAGACAATGCCTCGCTCTGTCACCCAGGCTGAAGTGCAGTGACGAGATCTCAGCTCACTGCAACCTCCGCCTCCCAGGTTCAAGCAATTCTCCTGCCTCAGCCTCTTGAGTAGCTGGGATTACAGGCGTACACTGGCTAATTTTTGCGTTTTTAGTAGAAATGGGGGTTTCACCATGTTGGCCAGGCTGGTCTCGAGCTCCTGGCCTCAAGTGATCCACCAACCTTGGCCTCCCAAAGTGCTGGGATTGAAGGCATGAGCCACCATGCCCGGCCAGCTTCTGACTTTTTTCTCCATGATATCTTGAATTTTGTCGAGCTTCCTCAAGACAGCTACTTTGACTTCTCTGTCGGAAAGGTCATATATCTCTATTTCTCCAGGATTAATCCTGCTGCTTCATTTACTCTGTTTGATAAGGTCATGATTTCTTGGACGATCTTGATATTTGTAGATGTTTGTCGGTGTCTGGCATTGAAGAGTTGGTATTTATTGTAGTCTTCACAGTCTGGGCTTATACCTGTCCTTCTTGGAAAGCCTTTCCAGGTGTTCAAAGGAACTCAGGTATTGTGATCTAAGTCTGTTCACTGCAGTTGTATCTGCATTAGGGGGAACCCCAAGTCCAGTAACACTGTGGCTCTTGCAGACTCATAGATTCACTGCCTTGTCGATCTTGAGTAAGACTGGAGAGAATTCCCTGGATTACTAAGTAGAGACTCTTATTCTCTTTTCTTACTTTTCCCCAAACAAATGGAGCCTGTCTTTCTGTGCGGACTGCCTAGAACTGGGGGAGGGGTGACACAAGCACCCCTGTGGTCACCACTACTGGGACTGCCCTGGGACAGACCTGAAGCCAGCATAGCACTGGGTCTTGCATAAGGCCAACTGTTACCACTGCCTGGCTGCCTCCTTTTCTCTCAAGGACCAAGGACTCTACAATCAGCAAGTGACAAATCCAGCCATGCTTGTGTCTTTCCCTTCAAGGTAGTGAGTTCTTCCTGGCCCTCTGCAGGTCCAGAGATGTTGCCCAGGAGCCATGGCAGTTGAAACCTTAGGAATCTACCAGATGCTATATTCTACTGAGGCTGAGCTGGCATCTAAGCCACAAGACAAAGTCCTTCCCACTCTTCCCTCCCCTTTCCACAAGCAGAGGAGTCTCTTCTTGTGGCTACCACCACACTGGGCCCACAGCAAGTACTGCCTGGCTACTGTTGATGCTTATTCAAGTCCCAAGGGCATTTCAGTTGGCTTGTGGTGAATGCTGCCAGTCCTGAGTCTCTCCTTTCAGGGCAATATGCTCTAGTCTGGCCCAGGGTGGGTCCACAAATGTTGTCCAGGAGCCACACCCTGGAACTGGGGACCCCAGGAGCCCACTTGGTACTCTAACCCGGTGTAGCCAAGCTGGTACCCAAGCTGGAAGACAAAGTCCCCTTTATTCTACACTCTCCTTTCCTCAAGCAGAAGGAGTCTTTCACTGTGGTCACCACAGCTTGGAATGTACTGGGTAACTCTGGAAGCCAGCTTGGATCTTAGTCTCACCCAAAGCCTGTGATGACCACTGCATGGCTACCACTGCTAATTATTCTGGGCCCATGGGCTCTTTAGTCAGTGAGTGATGAATCCTGTCAGGACTGGATTCTCCTTTTCAAGGCAGTGGGCTCCCTACTGGCTCATGGTGTGTCTAGGAATACTGTCCAGGAGCTAGGGCCTGAAATGAGGACCTCACGACTCTGCCTGGTGCCCTATTCTACTGTGGCTGAGCTGATATCCAAGTTGCAGGACAAAGTCCTCTTTAGTCTCCCCTCTCGTCTCCTCAGCAGAAGGAAAGAGTCTCTCCTGGAGCTGCAAACTGCACTGCCTAGGATTGGTGGAGGGGTGGCACAAGTATTCCCTTAGCTGCCCCAGCTGGTGTCTCACTAGGTGATGTGAACTCCAAGTCCACTGGTTCCAAGCCCAGCAGAGCACCAGAGCTTGTTCAGGAATTCAGTCCTTGTGGCCTAGACTATTCAAGTTTGTTTAGGACCCCAGAGCCCTTTGGCCCGTGGTGGCACGGCTTGCCAGAACTCAGATTCCAACTGCTAGGATGGAAAATTCACCTCTGGCTAAGGCTGGTGTAAATAGTCCCTCTGTGGGTGCTAGCTGAGTTCTGCCCTGCATTACTTTATTCTGTGACAGGCAGCAGTGAGTTACAATGTGAAGTCCCACAATCAGTGTTCTTTCTTTCTCCCAAGCACACAGATTTTCTATCTGAGCCACATGGCTACTACCAGAAGATAGGGGAGAGGTGGCATTAGCAATTCAATACTGCCTTTCCTACCCTCTTCCGTGCCTCTTTCCCTAATATGATATTAAAATCAGGTACTGTGATTGCTCACCCGATTTTTGATTCTTATGATAGTGCTTTTTTCTGTGGATAATTGTTCAATTTGGTATTCCTGCTGGGGGATGATTACTGGAAACTTCTATTCATCCATCTTGTTTTGCCCTATTTTTAATAAGAAATACATGCAAATGATCTGAAAAATGCAAAGGGATATAACTAAAAAGTAACTTTTCTTCCAAAATTTTGTCTGGCCTAACCACTGTTAACAGTTCCTTATGTATTCTTTAGGAAAGAGTCAATACAAACACAAGCAAATATACACATATTATTATCATAAATGGTATCATACCACGCACATTGTTCAGCACCTGCCTTTTCTGCATAACTATACATCTTAAAGTTTCTTTCCATAAGTACATAGAGAGATTAGCCATTTTATAGCTATATTCTCTTCCTTTGTAAGGATTGCCATATTTACACAATCTCTTATTGACAGACATTTAGGTCTCCCACAATCTTTTGCTAATGAATAATCTTTCCACATGTGGGGGTATATTTATATGACAAGTTCCTAAAAGTGGAATGGCTGCATCAAATGGTGTGGGCATGTGTAACTTTTATACATATTGCCAAACTGCCCTCCATAGATATGTCCCAATCTACATACAGCCAGCACCATGTGTTCTCAAACCTTTTCATATTTCTCAGTCTGATACATGAAAAGTGAGATGTCATTGCAATGCTGGATCGTATTTCTTCCATTATAAGTGACACTGAGCATCTTTTCATATGTTTAAGAGCCATTTCTTTTTCTGAGAACTGTTTGTTTACATGAATTGCCCATTTTTCTACTGGCTTAGTTATCTTTATTAATTTGTGGCAGCTCTTTATGTGGTGAAAAGTTAGCTCTTTGTGATGCAAGTTGCAATTTTTTTCCTAGAATAAAGGTTCTTTCCTTATTTTTTTCCTAGAATAAAGGTTCTTTACTTATTCATGGTATTTCTTATAACTTCTCCCACTTCTCAGTCAGAAAAGGTAGAAAAGTGACTTTATTGGGGATCATTTCCTGCTTCTATATACTAGGGAAATTTCTTTCCTTCTTGCCACATCCCTTATATTCCAGACTCTATTTTTGCTATTTCTTACTCAAATATTACCTGGTAATTGATTATCTGCCTTTTTCAGGTCAAGGAATCCTTCAGAACCTAATTAAACCTGTGAACCTAATGCCCAGAAATACACACACATATAACACACCTTCAACACTGCATTTACTTTTAGGGAATTTACAACCCTCCTGAAGAGTAGCATTTCTTGAAGTGTGGCCTAAGGACAACATCTATCAGAATCTCTTGGGAACCTTGTTTAAAATAAAGACTCCCAAGCCCCTCTCTAGAGTGAAGGAACCAGACTCCACGGCCCCACTTATTTGCAGAGTCAGGTATACCTAGACAAAAGCATCAAATACACAGTTTGCAGAGACTATTAGTCCATAAAGTTTCCCAAGCCCTTTCATGAACCTCCTGGGGCACTGCTTACCAAACTATAGTCATGGACTGCTGAACATCTGAGTAACTCGGGGAGCTTGTTAGAAATACTACTGCCTGGCTGGGCGCGGTGGCTCAAGCCTGTAATCCCAGCACTTTGGGAGGCCGAGACGGGTGGATCACGAGGTCAGGAGACCATTCTGGCTAACACGGTGAAACCCCATCTCTACTAAAAAATACAAAAAACTAGCCGGGCGAGGTGGCGGGTGCCTGTAGTCCCAGCCACTGGGGAGGCTGAGGCAGGAGAATGGCGTAAACCCGGGAGGCGGAGCTTGCAGTGAGCTGAGGTCCGGCCACTGGGCGACACAGCGAGACTCCATCTCCAAAAAAAAAAAAAAAAAAAAAAAAATACTACTGCCTAGGTTTCATTTCTTTTATTTATTTATTTTTGAGACAAGGTCTCACTCTGTTGTCCAGGCTGAAGTGCAGTGGTGTGATCCTGCCTCACTGCAGCCTTAACCTCCCAGACTCAAGCTGTCCTCTCACTTTAGCCTCCCAAGTAACTGGGATTACAAGCATGCACTACAACAGGCTAGAGGGTTCTTTTCTGTGCTAACTAATGGGATTCTGTAGTTCCCATGGGAGTCCTTTCCAAGGGAAATCAGTGAGCTCAGGGGAGTGCAACATACTGGGGTTCATCATATGGGCCTAACATGTGAGAAATGAAGCTAATTCATCAATTTTGCTTTATCTCAGATCAGATTGCGTCCAGGAACATGCTCAGAGGTTGAGTAGACTTGGGAGATGAGAAAATAGGACAGTACAGCCTGCGAGTTATTCAGTAGATTGTCTTTGTAGATACAGTCTATCTGAAACATCTAAACTGTAAACATACGCTTAAACATTCATTGTGGGCAGCCTGCTGCTGCTCAGCAGGGAGAGGAGGCTGAGGTGAACCAAAGTTTGGTTAATAAAAGAGCATGTGGCCATGGCAGCCTGCCTAGGTTCTGGGAGACTGAAAGTGAGTGGAAGAAAGGCAGCTTCTCCCCACCTTCATTTTTCAGGCAGGACTCTCCAGCTCCTTCAATGCAGCTCATACAGAGTGCTCTCTGGGCAGTTGTCTGACTCTCCAGTGCAGGCCCCTCTCTGTCCTGGTACCTTTCGGCTGATAAATGCTCTCTGAAGATCTGGACAGAAAAGCCCTCCTGGAGTGCTGCACATTCTCCCCACTGTCAAATGGCTATAGGAGCCGCTGCAGGGGGAAGGAGGCAGAGATGAGCAGGCTGCTTAGAAACACAGAAAACTGGAGGATTCTACCCAACAGCCACTGCCAAGTCTTTCTGACAAGAGAGGCGTGTGATGGTTTGTTTCAAGGAACAACAGTGTGCTTCAAACTGGTCACCTTTGGTGCAGGGTGTACTCTGCTGCCCTGGAACTCAACTCAGCTATCAGTCCCAAAAAGAACTATCAGGTCTCAGTGGAATCAACCAAGGATAAATAAACAAGTGCAGAAGACTGATATCCAAATGAGACCACCAACGTATCATTAATGACAGTTCTATCTATCTATCTGCGGCAGCAATATGTTCCCTACTTGATGTGGTTTGGGTGAGTGACTAACTCACCCCAGTCCCCAGCTTCGAAACCACCTCACAACAGGCTCTGCCTTGTGCCTAAATTTGCCACTGGCGGTGCTTCTTTGCATTGGGGCATGCATTCTCAATGGGAGTGATCTCGCTCCCAAGAGGGTGAAAATTGGATCTTGGGCAGGGAATTCTTCTTAGACATTATAATAGTGTGTGGCCCTCCAAAGGGCAACTATATAGAACTAGATGTATACTACATCTGTGATATTAAGATTTCATGAGGATGGGGGGATTAACTGAAAGATGTATAAAAATGCTCCTAAGTGGAGCAATAATGAAAATAACTTGAGACACACTGGGCTAGGGTAACAGTAAACAACCTCCAGGGTCATATCTGGTCCTTGGACTGCTTATTTCCAGCTCAGCCTTCTATTTCTCTAGTCATTACTGTAGTAGGCCAGAAAATAATGTTTTCCTAAGCAAGCTGCCCTAGCTTAGACACTTAGAGGGAAGCCATAGGTTGAAGGATGAAGGGCAGTTGAAGTTTTGTAAAGAATGGCTGGCTAATAACCCAATTAGAATTTCAAAGGCTGAAACCTAAAGCCTAAATTAATTTAGAAAATCAGCTTATCTTGCTAACACTCACGCCAGGCTCTCAGAATTTATAGTGTCTCTTTCTTTCTGCATCAAATTATATGAGGGTACTCTAAATCAGAGAAGGACTCTGATGATCTTTACTGTGGATCGGTGATGTCAGATAACAAGAGGGCTCCCCACCCTGATATGGAGAGATCAGGCATTGATCTCTCCAATGTTCTTTACTCCTGATGCCTTAACTGAAACCTGGCTTCCCAACAAGGCCTTTCTAGTGGAGGCAGCTCATTCCCTCACTATTTACCAATTTCTAAGTGAAGAGGTAAAGCAGGTGCCCTCCTTGCTCCCTAGTGCTGCCTCCAGATCACTCTTTGTCCATATTCACATTAAAACCTCTACTCCAGCCAGATGCAGTGGTTTTTGCCTATAAACTCAGGACTTTGGAAGGCCAAGGCAGGCAAATCACTTGAGGCCAGGAGTTGGAGAGCAGCCTGGCCAACATGGCAAAACCTCATCTCAACAGCAACAACAAAAATTAGCCAGGCGTGGTGGCACACACCTGTAATCCCAGCTACTCGGGAGGTTGAGGCAGGAGAATCACTTGAACCTGGCAGGCAAAGGTTGCAGTGAGCCAAGACCACACCACTGCACTTCAGCCTGGTGAGAATTTGACTAATAAATAAATAAATCCTCTACTCCTTTGAAGCTCCTTCTAGCCAACAAGATCATTATTTTCCCTGTGTGTTATGGTCATCTACTGAAATCTCCATCATTCAGTGAATACATAGGCACATGTCTGTCTGCCTTCTGCTCTATCTCAAGTCCTGCCATCTTTCTAGATTTCTACTCAACACTTTGAAAACTCAGTCTACATTCTCCCTTCAACAGGCAAAGTAATATTTTAAAAACATAAATTAAATCTTGTCACTCATCTCCTTAAAACCGTTTCCCATTGCTCTTGGGATAAAGTCCATATTCCTCATCATGTGTAGATTACAAGGCCCTGTGTGATCTGGCTCTCACTTACCTCTGGTCTCTCTTCTACAGTTCTTGGGTTCTCTCACTCTGCTCTAGTCACATTGGGCAACCTGTGAGTCCCTGAACTTACCAAGCTCATTCCTACCACCTGGAAAATTTTTCTTCCAAATTTTTACTCAAATAACTGCCTTCTCATCTTTCCAGTTCACAGCTGAAGTGTCATTTCAGAGGCATTCCTTGTCCACACCATATAAAAATAACTCCCTACCTGCAACTAGCCACTTTCTTTCACATTATCTTATTATTTTCATGGCACATATAATATTAAATATTTCTGCCTGTTTACTTGTTTATCATCTATCTCCCCCAACTTTAATGTACTAACAAAAAAGGCTTTTGTCTCTTGCTCACTGCTATCTCCCTAGCACCTAGAACAGTGCCTTGCACAGAGTAGGTGTGTCAGGCAACCTCTATGATGGCTCCTAATTATCCCTGCCTCCTGTTATTTATGTCCTTGTATAATCCCCTCTCCATGAGTGTGTGCTGGACTCTGACTCGCTTCTAACAAATAGAATTAGGAGAGGTGTTGGATGTCACTTCAGAAATTGTTGGAAAGACTGTGGCTTCCATCTTGAATGTCTTCTCTAACTCTTTTGCTAACTCATTCTGAAGGAAGCTAACAGCCATGTTATGAGCTGTTCCATGGAAAGGCCCGCACAGCAAGGAACTGATGTCTTTGGTCAACAGCCAGAGGACACTGAGGCCTGCCAGCAACCATGTGAGTGAGCTTGGAAGTAGATTGGAAGTGGATCCTTCCTCAGCCAAGCTTTGAGATGTAGCCCTGGTCAAAAACTTGATTGCAGCCTTGTGAGAGTTTCTGAGACACAGACAATCACCTAAGAAGACACATACAGATTCTTGACCCACAGACACTAAGAGATAGTCAATGTTTCTTGTTTTATGCCTGTAGATTTTGAGGTAATTTGTTGCATGGAAATAACTAATACAGTTAACCCTCATAAACACCTGTTAAATGAGGGAATTATTGGTGACCCCCAACATCCATGTGACCTTGCCTTTGTCTCATCCAGAATTGCTCCAGCTCTAAACTTATAAATTAAGACATTTCACGTTGCGATCACACCCTTCCATCTTTCCAGCTCACTAAGTTACTCCCAATATCCAAGTCCTTCAACCTTACTGGGACTCCCAGTCCATAGATACCCTGTCACAGGTTGATTTTCCCAGGAAGCAAACTCTCAGAGGGAGTTTAGTATGCAGGATATTTATGAACTAAACATCCTGTGTGCACTTGGTATTAATATCTGTGGAAAGGAGGGGAAGAAAGCAGAATTGGGAAGAAGTTGGGATGCAATGCAGGCCTAGTGACAGCCTTGGCCAACCTCACAGGGAAGTGCTAAAGCTACAGTGGCCCTTAAGTGTTGTTCTGAGTTGGGCCAAGATGGCCAGGCCTTCATACCTCTATATCAGTCATTGGATGTGGGTCATTGGGTAAGAGGTGTGACTTTGAGTAAGGCAGCTCTGCAACTATGAGGCAATCCCTGAAGGGCCCAGCAGCACAGCTGAAGGTGACCTGTCACAATATATTCAGCAACTGGAACAATAAGTCCTCCCTTGAAAGGCAATCTGGGTAACACATCACAGTGTCCACCACATCTCAATCTATAAGCCTCTTTTCTGTCATTTTCTTCCCTACGTAGCATATATACTATTGTTCCTCGCTTCAACCATACTCAAGTACCCTCAAATACTTGCTCCACTGTTTTCTGTGTTACCTGCCCAGGCAAAACTACCAACCTTAAGTGAATTCAAGTAAACTTCTTCCTTGTTCTTGCATCTGGGCTGTCAAATACAGATAGAGAAAATCAAATATCTGTGCACATAGAGGTTTCCATAAATTTGTAGTCTCCAAACTGAACTGGGTCCTCAATGCTATCTAACAATCCTAATATGTTTCCCTTGTCAGCATTCTCTCACTCACAACTCCAGTTGTTGCAAACCTTCTCCATATTATTCAAAATACTCAACTGCCTACCTCTCCCATCCCTATCTGAACCTCCACTTCAAGGAGAAAATCATTATCAGAAGAGAGTTCCCACAATTTATTGCCAACGAATCTGGTAGGCAAGCTTTATTGATTCTACTTCCCAAATAACTTACAAATCCATTCACTTCTTACCACTCCTCTATTTCAAGTCACTACCTTCTTACATTTGAATGACTGTAGCTGTCCTCTAACTGATCTTCTTGATTCTAGATTTTTCTTCACTTCCATTAGAGTGAAACATCATGCTTACTTTCTCCTCTCTGCCTTCACACATAAGTTTCTCTGTGCCCACGATACTTTTCCTTTACTATCAAGCTCTATATCCTGGCTAATTCTCCCTTTCTGTTTAGGTCTCAGTTTAACTGGCTCCTCAGTAAGAACAGTTTTGATTCTCTAAACTAGATTAAGATCCTGTGCTATATGTTTTCACGGCACCCTGTGAAAGGAAATCTTTTACATAGCACTTATGTACCTTGTATTAGTTATCAATTGATGTGTAACAAATTATCCCAAAACTTAGTGGCTTGAAGCAACATTTATTATTTTGGTTTCTGTGGGTGAGAAATGGCTTTGCTGGGTAATTTTGACTTTAGGATCTTACATGAGGTTGTAGGCAAACTGTTGACTGAGACTGTAGTCATTTGAAAGCTTGGTTGGGGCTTGAGGATCTGCTTAGAAGATGGCTTATTCACATGGCTTTAGGTATGCTATTTGGGGCTACAACCTGGACAAATAAATCATCAGGTATAGAGTTTTATGATTCCTTTACCTGTTGTATAGCATAGCTTAATATAACTCCAGATTTATTTTCTGACTTCCCACTTTTTAAAAAAAATCTTGATGTGTTCAGTTTCTCCTAACGTTGTCCTGGGCACTGAGGATCCAAGGAAGATCAATTATAAAGTCTCTAATAGCTCATAGATGTCTCTCATGGAGCCTCAACTGGTTTATTCAATTGGTTTCAATTTATAGAGTTATTTGGGGTCTTAGTTTTTATTTTCCAGCCTCCAGAAAAGAGGAGTCCTCTCTGGTTGTCTTAGACTATCCATAGCTTCATTCTTTCTCTGGGCTAAGTTTTCCCAATCTGAAGCTATTCCTAAAACCTCTATTCTTGGTTTCAATCTGGCTTCTATTTCTGATCAATGATTTATTTTCGTACACTGACCTCCTTTAGTATAGTTGCCTATACTGTAACTTTGTTAACCAGTCACCCTCAATTGAAGGCACATGTACTTTTCCATAGAAAATAATGTTTAACTATTTAACATTGTTTATAAGAGTCTCTACTTTGGAAACAGTTATTTTTGATATGTTAACATTTTTCTATCTCTTCCTAATAGCTATGTTATTTTTCTTAATATATCTTCACAGTGTAAAAAATACTCATTATTTGTGATATAAGCCATTTGCTTTTCATGTCTAGGTGACATCAAATATTTTACTATTCATCATCATTCAGTATTTTTAACCCATGTTCATCACCTCCATGAAACCCTTGTGAAAACAACTTTCTCAGAAATGTTTTTTAGTCTAATTTCAATTAATTCAACAACAAACATCCATACAGCAAGCATCGGTGATGCATTTACTGTGAGTTAAGAACTGGGGATTAAAAAATGACTAAGACTTGAAGTTTGCCCTCAAGGAGCTGACAGTCAAGTGCAGGAGACAGATAAGTAAACCAATATTTGTAATACCATGTGATAAGTAATGTAATAAATATATATATACAAAGGGTTATGGGAGCACACTCATGGAAGTGAATATACTTCCTGGGTGGGAGAAATTTTATTGATGAGGCAACTTTTGAGATAAACCTTGAAGCCTGAGTAGGATTTTTGCGGGTAGAGAATATCAGAAGAGCATTCTAGGCAGAGAGAATGTAGTATTATGCATGTCCAAAAAGACATCTATTGAAAACCACTTTTAAATAGATCTTTAAAAAGTTTTAGAATTTATTTCAAGTGGTCTTATTATGCCTTCTCCTAATATTTCAGAGCTACTTCAAATGATTTTTAAAAATTAGGATTTGAAGTAGATAGTGAGTACGTTTTTCAACTCCCAGACTAGAATGAGTGATCTGAAAAGTGCAACTGTAATTTGGGGACTAATAGAACGAAGTGTTTGAATTTGGATCTGTCTAAGAGCATTAGGTCAGAACACATGTTCTCTTAGATATTTGTATACATAAACTCCATATATAGAAATTTTATGATTATAATCCTTGACAATCAGAGAACTAAAACAACATGTCTGAAGGATGCTTCATGGAATTTACCAGCTCTTTTGAGCCAGTCACATTGGGAGCTAATGTGGAGAATCTACCATGGGAGTCCGGTTATTCCATATCCTTTATATCTTTTGGCTGTGAGTCATAGAAACTGTAGACACTTTAGGTAGCTCGGAGAAGTAAAAAGTGTTGAGGGGATTGCTTTGCGGGAGCCTCGGGTATCTCCTAGAACCAAAGGAAGAGTGAAACAATCAAGGCCAGGGAATAGCAGAAACCAGCACAGCCTTGGGGAGCAGGGATCCTAAACTCTGGGGATCAAGCAGGGGTGAAGCAGGCTATGCTGAGCCTACTTTTCTCTAGCCAATTGTTGCCATACAGGAATTTGGCCCAGTATTAACAGATCCAATAAGGCCAGAATTGTAGATTATTATGTGACATTCCCTGAGGTTTTAAATATTTACTATGAATTCAAATTTTAAAAAACCAAAAATGAAAACATTGAAAAGACCAAACAAAACATGTCTGCAGCTTCTGTTCCAGAGTGTTGCCATGAAAATGACTCAACTGTAACAGCTTGTTCTCTCTGCCTTGATTCATCCAAAGTTCATGTTTCCTGAAGACAGAATTCAATTGCCCAATCTAAGCCAAGGAGCTACCCCAGACTTATTCAGCTATGATTGGAGAGCAGAGTCACTTAGTGTAGGCACGGCTACTGAGGATGTCCACTTTTATACATAAAAGCGGTTATTCTCAGAGAATAACCATCATGGCTAGTACAAATTGATTGCTTACCACATGCCATGAACTGAACTGAATATTTAAGCTACATTATTTCATTTAAGTTGCACGACAACCTAATGAAGAGATATTCCCATTCCTATATTACAGATGAGGAAACTGAGACTCAGAAAGGTTAAGGGATTTGCCTGAAGTTCCACAGATAGGGGTGGGAAAGCCAGGCAGTTTGCTCCCTGATATCGTGCTCTTCATCACTTCATCCTGACCTTCCTAAGGAAAAGAGGGGTTATGAACCAGGCCCCACTTGCTTGATTGAGTGAGAAGATTCAGGAAGCACATGCATGCCATAGGTATAGGGATCCATTGATCTTCCAGATTGTGATATTCAGGAAACTGAGTCTCAGGCTGGAAAAGGAGCTAAGAGGCTTTCCCAAGGTCACAGAACTAATAGTGGGCTGGGAGCCCTCCAAATTCCCTGCCTTTTCCACCACAGCCTCCTATTTTCAGCCAATTGGTCTCAATATTCATGCTCCCCAATACCTCATTTGTATTTGTGGAGGCCCATAAAAGAACTCCTCTATTTTCTTTATTCAGCACAGCCTCTTGGCTGCAATTCTGTATATCCACCCTTTTATTCCAGATCTGCCTGTTTATTTCTGAAAATCAAGGGAAGTCCTAGAATGCCTTCTGGAGCAGGAAACGTACCACATCCCATCTGCATTGTTTTTTTTCCTTTTGTCAGAGATCACCAGTCATGGAGAAAAATCAGCAGCTTCCAACACTGGCCAGGATGGGTCCAACATTAAGTGTTATTAAGTACTCAGAGGTTAAACTTGAGAGCACAGTGTCTAATGTCAACCTTGCCACATCTTAAGGCTATGTTTGGGTTGAAAGCACATGCAGAAATGATAAGAAGGGATGCAGGGAAAATGCTGGTGCTTGGACCGGCCTTGACAACTGGCCTGGAGCTTCAAAACATGCAGAGAAAGCTCAGGCCTGGTGTTTCATCTTGTGTACTTTGGAAAGATGCCCTTGCACATCAGACCCGCTGAGAGAAAGCCATAGTGAAGAAACAGCCTGAGCACAAATTGGACTGTAGAAGGCAAAGTGGGGCAAAGGCAGAATTGGAGTTAGGCAACCGTTTTAAGTCACCCAAGTTTGCCTGCATCCTCATATTACCCTCTTTGTTAAAACCTCTAAAATGAATCTATTATACTCATTTCCACTGATGGATAATGACCGTTTCCCAGGAGGCCGGTGTTCTCATCAGCTAACCTCAACTGGGATGCCTGCATCCCTGGAGAGGTGGTGCAGGAATGGACTTTAGGAACTCCAAGAATCCTCTGATAATATACACAAAATGTTGTGAGTATATGGGAGAGTGGTTACAGATCTGATAAGATAGTTAACGAGTCCACAATATTTAAAAAAAAAAAAAGTACAAACCACTGGCCTAAAAGCCTTAAGGTGAAGGAATGCACTTATAATTGTGTCATTTCAGGAGCCATGTGCTAGGGTGGATGGCTGGGATTTTCCCAGAGTCCATAACAACCATGCGGAAGGCATGAACGGAGTCATAGAGGGTTGGCCTGGGAAAGGTAAGCTGTCTTGAGATGGACAGAAGGAAACAAGGGAGGAAGAAAGCAGTGGAAGCAGCAGAGATGTTGAGAGTTTGAAGGAGACTGGAATCAAATCAAAGCCAGACATTTTTAAATAACTCAAGTAGAGGAGCCAATCTGAAAGTATTCAGTGGAGCTCAGCTGAGTGAGAGAAATGGAATCTGAATGGCTAAGAGCAGAAGCTGTCTTGACCTTCAAGAAGATTTGTATTTAACTGTGATATTTAATATTCTTTTCCAAGGCAAAACAGTGGCAATAAATGTGAAAGTAAGGGAGCAGATGCTGCTTCCCAAATACTGTCAACAAGACAGAAAATGTGCGAGGTGTTGTGAATAATGGCTGTAATTAAAACAGTGCAGCAATTCTGGTAGGATAAGCAGGGCTCCCAGGGTTGTGGTTATCAAGTTCAGTCATAGAAGCACTACCTCCGTGTGTGTGTGCAAGTGCATGTCAATGTACACATATGTGCACATTTACATATATACAGAAATGCAGAGAGCTGGAAGAAAAGAAAGCTAGAATCTGGAGAAGGAATAATGGAGAGGAAGGGAAAGGAAATGGTGAGATAGACAGACTTGATGGCAGGAGATGATAAGAAAAGAGGAAAAGGGAAAAAATGGAGAAGAGAGGAGAGTGAAAGGGTTAGCTTTTTGTTCTATGGGTCAAGGGTCTGCAGCCTACCTTACCTGACCACCTATATAAAGTAGGTAACACACATACATACAAACAGAGTTAATCACTTTCACTACATTCTATTTCCTGCCATAATTTTCTCTCTCTCATTTTTCATACTTACCTACTGTGTCCTCCATCGAATTGCAAGTTCCATGAAAGCAATGCACATCTATCTCATACATAACTTGGAGCAGTCAGTTTAGGCTAAGTTATGTGGCAGTAACAAATGATCCCCAAAACAAAGATGTATTTCTTGCTCATAATACACGGTGGCTGTGGGTTGGTTATGGCTCTGTTTTGTGTCTTCACTCTGGGACCTGGGTTCACAGAATAGTATCTGGGATATTAGTGTTCTCATGGCAGAGAGAAGACAGACCATAGTGTTATTAGTCTACGGCTCTGAAAGCGTCTGCTTGGAAGTGACATAGTCACTTCTGCTCACATGCTCACATTTCATAGGCCAAAGTCAGTCACGTGGCAATTCTAGAGTTTAATGGAATGAGGGTATGTAATGCACCCTCAGGGATGGGTGATGAAAAATTTAAACAGTAATACAATCTGCTACACCTTTGCATTTTCAGCACCTCACACAGTTCCTGGAACAAAATAGATCCTCCGGTTAATGGTGCCCTGTGGCCCTTGGCTATCGGGAAGCTTTGTTCTAATGTGTGCTGTAAGATTGGCCATAAGATCTTTTTCCTGGTTTGCATAATGTGATATAGAAAATTGATATTTTGTCAATCTTATGTAGCGTGTAAATAAAAGCATCTTTTAAAAATTTCTCTTTTTATTGTTTTGTAGCACACAATCCAAGTGAAAACTATGTGCTTTTTATGCGAAGGCAGCAAGAACAGTTGCCTAGCCTCCTTCCAGATTCTTTTCTTTAAGTTTCTTCAACAAAGAAGTTTCAAAGCCACCACTAGGTGAGGAAATGGAGGGCTGGGTCAACCTGGGGTAGTGGCTTTGGAGCTTTTACAAACAAATCAGGCAAGTGGAGCTATCAAAGTCTATAAGCCAGGACAATCTGGGAGAAACAATGAACTATGAGGCATCTAAGAGGCATGCCCAAGCTGAATTTTTATATTTCTCCTCCCCCTAAACTGCCCCATCTTCAGCCTTTTCTATTTCATTTCTTGGCAGCTCCTTCCAGTCGCTCAAGCCAAAAACGATTGAGTTGTCCTTGAAAGATACTCCCCCTCCCCATATTCCACATTCAGTCCATCAGCAAATCTTGTCAGTTCTGCCTTTAGCCCATATTCAGAGTCTGATCATTTTGTAATCATCTCCACTGCTATTATCTTAGTGTAAAACATTATCTCTTGGCCTGATTATTTCATGACCTCCTCTATCTGTTATCTATTGCCATGATGACATTGCCAAACAATCTGAAATGTCAGTTGCTTGCAACAAACATTCATTTTGCTTGCTCAATGGTCTGGGGTCAGCTGGGCTGGTTTGGCTTCAGTCTGAGAGTTGGGTTTGTATCCTTTCTATGTATCTCTTCATTCTGGAATAGCAGCCAACTGGGTCATGTTCTTCTCACAGCAGATGGCAGGCGCACAAAAGGCCAAGTAAATAATACAAACACATTTACAATCTCTGCTAGCGCTATATCCACTGACATTCCACTGGACATAGCAAGTTACATAGTCATGTTCAGCATCAATGTGGTGGCAAAATATACTTTGCTTGTTCTCGCAGGAGGTACTGCAAAGTCACATGACAAGGGTATGCATATAAAATTCTATAACAGGAAGGGAGTAGAAACTTGAGAAAAATAATCCAATCTCCTATACCCCCTAACTGTTCTCCTTGCTTCTGTCCTTTTCCTCCTAGAGTCTATTTTCAACAGAATTCCTTACCTCACCTCTTTCAGGTCTTTTCTTAGATGTCACTTTTTCAGAGAGGACTTCCCTGTCCACGCTAGTTAAAATTGTAATCCCCCAACCACCCCAGCTCCTCTACCCCTCTTACTGTTTTATTTTTCTCCATAGTATTTACCACCTAAGGTACTGTGTATTTTGCTGATTTTGTTTTTGTCTATTTCCTTTTTATAGAATGTAAGCTCCCTAAGGGCAGGTATTTTGGTTCAATTTGTTCACTGCTGTATCCCGAGTGCCTAGAACAGTGCCTTGCACATAGTAGCCCTTAATAAACATTGAAAAAAATGAATGAGTGAATGATCTATCAGTGGCTATAACAAGGAACTGACTTAGCTTAGGTGAGAAGAGGTGGGGCATGGCAGTGGAGTATGGCCGTTGTGCCAAAGGCCCTGCCATTTATGAGGAGGGGTAAAGAGAAGATAACAAAAGCATCTCTGAGGGAGGCGAAATAACCAAACACTCCTTTTTCATGCCCATTTGAGGTCTACAGGCAGTGAGGTGACATGATAACTCAGGACCAAATGTCTATTGTGCCTCCTTCTCATCTCTTCCCATTCACATGCAGAGAAGCCGAACCAAGACTACCATTCAGGTTTCCTCAGGTCCTTCGGTCCACTCGCCTCCTCCCTCACCACCACACAGCTGCAGTCTTCAATGGCTGAAGGCAATGGGGCCTGCCAAGCTGTCTGGTGTTCCCTGGGTGAGCCCCAGTGGGATACTGCTTCAGGATAGAATTTTGTTTTTGAGGACCCCCTGGTTACTGTCTCAGAAGAAAGAAGCAATTCCATGCATGTAGGGCCCAGTCAGTGTCAACCCTAGAATCATAGTCGTCTAAGTTATTGGGATCTAGGAGACCTGGCTGAGATACTGGAGGGGGCATTGAAACACTTAGCAGGATCCAGACCTGGGAATGGATTTTAACACTCACTGAGTATCTTTAAGTGGGGTCAATGGTTACAGAGTGTTGGTCAGTGTAACTACAATTTTCAACATTAATAAAAAGCAGTGTGTGTGTGTGTGTGTGTATCTACACACTCACACATACATATGAAGCAATACATTAACTAATATAATATAATATAATATAAATGGTATCTATGTTCTATATATAAATAGTGTGGTAGTCTCCAAAGATGGCCACCATTAATAACTTGTTTCAGTATATATGTGTGCATGTCACTCCATTCATCAAGGAGTGAAATCTATTTTTCTCCTCTTGCATTTGATCTGGTCTCATGTCTTACTGTGTCGAGTGGAATATGGCTGAAGTAATGCTGTGCCAGTTCCAGGTCCGGATTTTACAAGGCCTGGAGGCTTCCTCTTTCTCTCAGAGACAGCCAGCTACCATAGAAGAAGTCTGACTACTCTGAGGCCACCATGATGTGAGGAAGCCCAAACTAGCCATAAAAAAAAAGGCCATGTGGAAGACAATCTAGGAACTCAGTAGACAGTGAGAACTGAGGTTTCAGACAGAGACCCCTAGTCAAGCCATCTTGATCATGCCCCAACTGTCTGAGCTATCCCAGCTGAGGCTCCAGACATCACAGACAAACCATTCATACTGTGTTGAGATTCCTGACTCACAGAATCATGAACAAATAAAATGGTTGCAGCTTTAAGTTATTAAGTTTGGGGGTAATTCTGTAACAATGGAAAAATGAAACAACAGAATGCGTGTAGTGAGAAATAGTTTAGAATAGTGTCAAGGTTGTAAACCCTGGATGAATGTTACCTGGGTGCCAGTTGCATGATCTTAGGCAAGTCACTAGATCGCTCTGTATTTCATTTTCATTGCCTTTAAAACAGGGTTAATAATAATATCTCGAATCAGAGCGGTGACGATTAAGCAAGTTCATGCATATAAAGCCCTGTGTACTCTGCCTGGCACATAATAAGTGCTATGTGAGTGTTAGGTATCATTGTGATGATGATTATGTATAATTTGCATTTTGGGTCAATCACATTTTCGTTTCATTCACATTTACTCTCTTTTATCCCTGGGACTCCCAAGGAACAAAAAGAAACCAAGTAGAAAAAATAAAATTATTGCCTCCCCAGATACCAACCCTAGCACCTTTGTGCATACTATGCACTCAGAAGTTTTGGATTTAATTAAATGCCCCAAATCACTTCTGGCTGACATAGGAAAGAACTAGAGGATTGCCCCACCTCCATCCAATTTTCCTCTGTATTTCCATTTTGCGTAGGCAAATGTTCAAGTGTGCATTCTTCAAGCACATATCCACAGGCTGTCGTGGGAGCAGGGAAAAAAGACAGCTCAGAAACTCACTGGAAGGCAGGGGAGGCCAGCTTAGAGAAAAGCATTACCCACAGATAATCCGTAAAGTGGATAGTCATGGGAGGAATCAAGGGCTGACTTTAGTAAATTATTACCTTCCAAGTAGTCATAGTGGCCTGAAAAGTTCATGCAGTCTCTCCAAGTTCCTACCTCTGCTGGAGAGGAATAGTGTAGGCCCTGGGAAGATTGGCTTCAATATAAAATAAAGTAGATAATAAGTATTTCCACCCTTCTTGTCACTCTCATGGCAACGCAAGCTGCCAAGGCTGAGGGGAGGTGGGTGTTGAGTCTTCATCTGACTAATCTATAAATCAGCGTGATGCAGCCTGTGTCTAGGTAGTAGGAGGCAACTTGGAGGAAAGAGCTGGGCCTCTGAACAATGGCGTGCAAATGGAGGTTGGGAAGCCCTTTTTCCCAACAGGGGACACAGCCTGTGCTGGAAGTCAGTAAGATGGGGAAGAGTCAGACTAAAGTATGAAGGAAAGTCCTTCCCCTGCCTTTTGTGATCCCTCCTACCACCTGCCTCTACTTCCCTCAATTTCTTTTATTTTTATTTCTATTTTATTTTTGAGACAGGGTCTCAATCTGTCACCCAGATGGAGTGCAGTGGCGCGATCATGGCTCACTGTAGCCTCAACCTCCCTTGGCTCAGGTGATCCTTCAACCTCAGCCTTCTAAATAGCTGGGACTAAAAGTGTGTGCCACCATGCCCAGCTAATTTTTTGTATTTTCTGTAGAGACGGGGGTTTCACCATGTTGCCCAGGCTGGTCTTGAACTTCTGAGCTCAAGCAATCATCCCATCTTGGCCTCCCAGAGTGCTAGGATTACAGAAAAGTGAGCTACCATGCCTGGTAAACTTCCATCATTTTCTCCTCTACCTCCCCTCTTGCCATGTGCGATGTCCTGTGAGCAGTGGAAGCAAAGGAACCAGGAGAGTCCTGGAATCCACCTGGTGTCTGGAGAAGCAGGACTAGGAACAGTGGATGAGCTAGTTTTGGTGGCTGCCTGGTGTTGGGAGAGTCTTGCCTGCCTGAGGTTTACATGGAACACTTAGGGCCCCAGGCTGCTGGGGAGGGGCTGTAGCTAATAAATGCCAGGTTTGTGGGGTGGGAATGGTGAAGCACCAGTGTAGAGTGTGCTGGGAATGGAAAAAAATAAAATAAAAAAGCCCTCTCCCTAGGGAGCTACCAATTGCAGTGTTGCTTTGCTCTCTATGCATTCCAACAGGGCCACTGTCTGCCCGGCACACGATGTTGCGAGGAGCAAAAATAGCCTTTGGTAACTGCAGGAGGATCTGTTTATAGAGTTCCGGCCTTCACACCACCTGTGAGTTATACCCAACCAAGCAATCCTTTCTGAAGAACAAATTCATTATTTCTCTGAAGGGCCCACTGGCCACAAAAGGCTGATGCTCTTCTGTATTTCTTTCTCCTTTGGAGCACTGCCTTCTATCCCTCACCTATCCACAGGACCCTGGTGCTGGCCACCAGGTCTTGCCCTTCCTGGGTGTGCCGTCAGACTCTGAGCCCTTCTCTATGGCCTCCCCTCAGCAAAGCTTGCTTGTCCTATGTCCTTACTTGTTCTCTGCCTCTCTCTTTTGCTGGAGACTAGAGAAGTAACCTGAGCCAGTGTCAGCAGTCCCAATGCTTTTTGAGATGCTGCTAATGTAGACCCTTTCCCCTCATGTTCCCAGGAACTAGCATCACAGGATAATGGTTTGCCTCTCCAAGGTAATATGTTTTCACTTTGAGAAGGGGAAGACTAAGCTCTTTAACCCAAGAAGTGACTGATAGTGTGAATTTTAGGCAGGCAGGTTACCAGGCCAGGAGCTATTTTTGAGGCATGCGGGCTTTCTGTTGGCAACTTTTCCCACCCATCTGTGTTGGCAGCTGCTATGTCTAAGACCAGCTTTGTCCCCTTAGAGTAGGGATCAGAGACTCAAACACAGACATAGTGATTACAGCAGCCAGGTAGGCAACTGAAATCAATCTAGTGGGTGTGGTGGGCTTCTCTCTGTGGCAAACTACAGAACACATGCCCATCCAAATTATGAAATAGCCGTGCAAGGGAGATAACAAACTGCAATTGACAGCCTGACTGCTGGGCAGATAAGAGGAGATGCTGGGGCAGAGGTGAATCAGGGAGTGAATGCACATTCTGTTCGAACAGGGCAGCCACTACTCAGCTCCAGCCCAATGTTGCTGTGAGTCAGTCTGCATGCCTAGAGCCTCCAAGTTTTCAAGAGAAATCAAAAGAACTGATGCAGAATCTCCTTTGCTTTTTCATGCAGTCAAATAACTGAAAAATAACATTCAAATATTAAGCATTCCAAGCAAAACACATCTTCGAAATGCATTCAGCAGGCCACCTCTGTTGAGGGCATCAGAACATACATCCCCAGGCATTGAATCAGCTCAGAATATTTAAGTTTGGGCAACCTTTGGCCTGGCACTGGTTATGTTTATGAGCAGAAAAGAGAGAGAGGGGGGAAATTTCCAACTAGAGAAAAGAGATACAACATGTCTGTATCTCTTTTTGAAAATCTCACGAAATGTATCTGGGTAAGGGTACTAAGTGGAACAGCCCTGAGATTTAGCCAGTAACTGAATTTAGTTACTGTTCAATTATCCACGGAAGAATTGCCTACTTTACAGATAAGACACGGACATTTTGAATAAGACAGCCACCTCCCCTGTCTTCTGGAACTAATGCAGGTTTGGCCAGATGCAGAGAAGGGAATTCACGAAATATAGCCTGTGACACATGTCTGGACCTACAGAAGTTTCTCAATCCATACCTGTGGAGATGTCACCATATTCATGCCATAGCACAGTATGATGCTATGTAAGAAAAAGTACGTGGGCCTTGGAATCAAATATGCTTCCATTTGAATCCTGGTTTGCCATTGCTGCATGTGTGATCTTGGGCAAATTATTTATTGTGTTGATGCTTCAGTTTCCTCATCTGTTTATAATAGGGATTACAGAAGTACCTACTTTATAGGAGTATGTGCTTGGCAGAGGGATTGGCACATAGTCCTTGGAAAACAGAAGGTTCCTTTCTGTTATCCCTCATAATCTGAAAGGGATACTACTCGCCCTCCATTCAGAATATGCACTTCTGGGCTATATTTTAGTGGTGAAAATGGGTGATGCTAATCCCCTCATTATTCTTAATTCCTCTTTGCAGTTTTTGTTTTTTATGCTGGTCCCGGTTGCATTTAGTAAAAGTTCAAGAATCCTGTTCAGTGGTGTGCTAGAGCCAACTTGTACCAGCTCACAAGAGCCCACTGGGCACATCTCTTCCCAACTCTGTTCACAAACATTCTGTTGATAGCTTGAAGTTGGCCATGATGGGAATATTGGCAAACATTACAAATCAAGGCTTCCCCCACCTTACCAACCTAAAAGAGCTGTCTGGCAAACATCTACCAGCATGCCACTCCCTGGGAGTAGACAGACATCACTAGGCGATCTGGTCTATTCCCTGCTTCAGGGCTGGGACTGGGGTGAACAAGGAGGTTCCTCGGCTGCAAATTTTAAGGAGGGATTTACTCTAAGATCATGCAAATGTAGGCTCAGCACTCTATCCTGAGAGCTTGTCCTATCCCAATCCCTGCACTGCCCTGCCCTGTTTCCATATGATTACGCATTCAATTCAATCAATTTTATTGATCATCTACTACTTACCAGGTCTTTCTCCAGAAACGAACAAAATTCCTGGCTTTTGGAAGCTTACATTTTAATTGGAATGGCAGGAATAAACATGATAAATAATAAAACTTGTAGTATCTTAGATAGTGTCAAGGGCCAAGGCAAAATATAAAGGAAGGAAGGGGATATAGGAAATGTTTTGAGGTACTGGGGTTGGAGAAAGCCTCACCGAAAAGTTACCTTTGAGTAAAGGCTTAAAGGGGATAAACAAATTAACACTAATGGAGGCCAGGCACGGTGGCTCATGCCTGTAATCCCAGCATTTGGGAGGCCGAAGGAGGCAGATCACTTGAGGTCAGGAGTTTGAGACCAGCCTGGCCAACATGGAGACCCACAGAGAAACCCAATCTCTACTAAAAATACAAAAATTAGCTGGGCATGGTGGTGCACACCTGTAATCCCAGCTACTCGAGAGGCTGAGGCAGGAGAATCTCTTGAACCCGAGAGGCAGAGGTTGCAGGGAGCTGAGATCACATCACTGCACTCCAGCCTGGGTGACAGAGTGAGACTCCATCTAAAAAAAAAAAAAAAAAGCAAAAACAAAAAACAAATTAACACTAATGGTCACTAACGGTTTTCTTCCATAGTTTAAGTGCTCTCTAGGAAAAGAGAATTCGCCAACTTCCTTCGTAGGCTTATGCATTGGTCTATGTATGCATTCATCCAGTACCTATTGATTGAATGCCTGATGCCAGACATTGTATTTGCTGAAGATAAAATCATTCTAATACTTACTGTGCCCTCACCATGCACTAGGTACTGTCCCAAACAGTTTTCCTGCATTAACTCATTTACTCATCTTAACAACCTAAGGCAGTTAGTGCCATTATTATTTCCCTTTTACGGATAAGGGAATTGAGGCACAAGTACAGGGATAGTCAAGGTATGCTACCTGTCCTCCGAAAGCTCTCAGTCTGGGCTGGGCACAGTGGTTCACGCCTGTAATCCCAGCACTTTGGGAGGCCTAGGCGGGTGGATCACGAGGTCAGGAGATCGAGACCATCCT
>NW_012116533.1:1543543-1564126 GCF_000951035.1 Colobus angolensis palliatus | reverse complement strand
AAAAAAAAAAAAAAAAAAAAAAAAAAAACCTCTCAGTCTGACAGAATATAGCTATATAAGAATTACAATGCAGGCTGATTAAAGGAAGGATAAGGCATTACGAGAACACAGAAGGGCCCTATTGAGGGCCTTTTTTTTTTTCTTTTTGTGACAGGGTCTCCAGCCCAGGCTGGAGTGCAGTGGCGCAATCACAGCTCATTGTAGCTGATTGTAGCCTGCAATGAAGGATATTTTAAAAAGCAATTTGCTATCAAATTCATTGTAAGACTGTTGTAAAGATTGCCATCTACGACATCTTGTGGCACCCTCTTTTCTGGGAAACTTCTGAAGATATCTCTTTCGAATCTCAGGGAAAAAAAAAACCCTTAGCTCTTAAAGTGGGGAGGGTATTTTTTAAACTTATAGATGCTGTGAATCCTGTAACTAATCAGATTTCTATCTTTGCGTTGGCTGCCGGAAAGCTTAGAAATACATTTGTGGTCTACATCTCTAGGATTGGAAGGATCTTTTGGCAGGCATTTTTCTAGGTGTATCTTGTCCTCCCCCTGGACTTTTGTTCCTTTTCCTTACCCTGAGTATTTTTTGCCATGATTTTATATTTTTTCTTCCCATTTTATGCATTTTGAAAGCCACCATAAATATTTTTAAGAATAAGATATAACACAAAAAGTAGAGTTGTCTTGAAGGATGAATTTATTAGACGGACACAGAGGAAAGGACATTCCAGGCAACATGTGCAGAGGACTGAAGGCATGAGAAGTAATGGTATGTGTTAGAGAAAGTAAGGTGGACAAGGGAAGGGCTCCAAGCAGAGCCTTTGGTGTCAGACATACTGGCATCTGAGGCTCAAACCTACAAATTTTATGACTTAATGTATCTGAGCCTTGGTTTCTTTTCTGTAAAATGGAAACAATAGTTACACCTATCTCATAGAATTGTTGTGAGGATTAGATTCACTCATGCATCAGAAATATTTATTCAGGGCCCTCCATGTGCCAAGCACTGTGCTAGACACTGGGAGGAGGGCAGAAAATAGATAAGAATGATGGTCTTGCTCCCCATGGAGCCTGTAGACTGGCGTAGATAACACATGTAAGGTGCTTAGCACATGACAAGTGCTCAATAAATAGGATAAATAATACTATAAATGGTAATATAATAAGAATAGTGTAAATATTGCTGCATGTTCAGGCATGAGAACCCAAGGGACTTCCCGTCTAAGCAGTAGCATTGGGGAAAGGGACAGCAGGAGATGATGCTGGGAAGATGTGAAGAGGACAGACAGCCTACATGACTAAGGGTTGTGGAGTCACAGATTTTGAGAGAGAGATTGGTGGAGGGTGGGGGGGATGATTTTTTTTTTTTTTTCAGAAAAAAAATTTTAGCCAAGTTTGGTGGCTTGTGTCTGTAGTCCCAGCTACTTGAGAGGCTAAGATAGGAGGATCATTTGAGACCAGGAGTTTGAGAACAGCTTGGGCAACATAGCAAGACTCTGTCTTGGGTGAGATGGTTCAGGACATTAATTCTGGCACTTTGGGAGGCTGAGGTGGAAGGATCACTTGAGGCCAGGAGTTCAAGACCAGTCTGGGCAACATAGTGAGAATCCGTCTCCACAAAAATAAAAAAGAAATTAGCTGGGCATGGTGCATGCCTGTAGTCACAGCTACTTGGGAGGCTGACATGGGAGGATTGCTTGAGGCAAGGAGTGGGAGGCTGCAGTGAGCTATGATTGCACCACTGTACTCCAACCTGGGTGACAGAGTGAGACCCCATCTCTATAAAACAAAAAACAAAAATTGAGTCTCTAAATTCTTATGTCTAAACTTATGTCCCTAAATTCCTACGTCTAAATCTTTCTTCCTACCGTTTTTATGCACGTTTCTATCTTCCTTCTTTTTCTCCTCTTCCTCCTCCTCTTCTGCTTGTTACTACTCCTACTACTGCTCCTACTTGCTCTCATTTCTTGAATGATTACAATGCTGGGCACCGTGTCTCTTTTTTTTTTTTTGGAGACAAGAGTCTCACTCTGTCGCCCAGGCTGGAGCACAGTGGTGTGATCATGGCTCACTGCAGCATCAGCCTCCTAGGCTTAAACAATCCTCCTACCTCAGCCTCCCGAGTAACTGAGACTATAGGTGCATGCCACCACACCCAGCTAATTTTTGTATTTCTTGTAGAGATGAGGTTTTGCCATGTTGCCCAGGCTGCGTGCTAAGTAATTAACTTGTGCTTAATGGTACCTATCTCATAGAGTTATGAAGATTTTCATCTTCATTTTACACATGTGAAAACTGACATTTAGAGAAATTAGGTAACTTGCTCAAGGTAACATGGTTAGTAAGTGGTGAAGTTAATTTCTGAACCCAGGGGATCTAGAATAATGATGGCTATTTAATGAGTGCCAGGCATTCATCATGCATAGCTTCATCTCATTTTATCCTCACAACAGTCTTCTTAGATAAATGTTATTATCCCCATTTTATAGACAATTTGAGCCTCAGAGAGGTTAAGTAACTTTTCCAGAGTCACACAGCTTATATGTAGTGTAGCTCTACATTCAAATGTTGGATAGGATTACTATTTAAATAGGAAGATTTACAAAGGTTGTGCTTAGATTCTGGGTGCTAGAGTGGAAATGCTTTGAGTCAATAGACAGGTCATTTGAACAGTAGTCCTTGTCTTAAATGGGCCACCCTTTCCTAATGTGCCTTATGAAAGAACTAGAAACAACTATCTGAAGCTGGCTTCCCATTTCAGTAGCTTTAGAGCAGTTCCTGAGGCACCAGTCTTTTAACAGAAGGTTAGAAGCTAAAGCTCACACTCAAAGAGGCTTCTCCCCTTTCAGCCAACCCTGTCCCTTATGTACATTTACCACTCACCCCTGATACTCTGATGCCACAAAATAAACTGGAGAAGGGGAGCTGTGCACGGGGAGATTTGGCCTGACTGTCTACTGAAGAAGCCAGCGGTGGTAGAAACTAATGAATCTGGGCTTGACAGCGTTCTTTCCATAAAAAATCATTAAAAAATGCTGCTGTCTCCTGAAGCTTCTCAGCCTGGCTCCTGATTCACGGGCGATAAGCTCAGAGTTGCAGGCCTGCCGCCTTATTGCCATACAAAACATTAATCTTCTGGGTTTTTCCACGCTCCCCCCCCCCTCCCGCGACAGCGTAAGGTAATCAGGCAGAATTACAGCTCTGAAACGTTTGTGATTATGGGATTTGCAGCAAATAAATTGCTCAGGCTTTGGTGTCAATGGCTATAGCTTTTTTCTTTTCCTATCTTTTTTTTTTTTTGTTTGTTTGTTTCTGAAAGGCCGAGGGCACCTTTCTACATTTCAGTTCCACATATATTTCTTCAAAACGCCTCGATTCTCCATTAGTAAGAGAAATTTATTTGACCACCTACAGCTAGCATTTGTGAATACTGGGACAATTGGGGGCCTGGTGTTAGCTCTGGGTTAGAGGAACCTAGCTTCTCAGTTCTGTCTGTTGAATGTACGGACAGGGTGGCAAACGGGATCAGAGCAGAGGTCAGGTTCAGGAAATGGAAGGCCTGAGTTAAGTCACAATGGGAATAAGATTTCAGAAGTACTGAAGAGGCACTCTTCCCTCTGCCTCACTGGAGTGCTTACTGCTGCTACTCGAAATTTCATCATTTGGCTGGACATGGTGGCTCATGCCTGTAATCCCAGCACTTTGGGAGGCCGAGACAGGTAGATCATCTGAGGTCAGGAGTTTGAGACTAGCCTGGACAACATGGTGAAACCCCGTCTCTACTAAAAGTACAAAAATTAGCCGGACATGGTGGCGCATGCCTGTAATCCCAGTTACTCGGGAGGCTGAGGCAGGAGAATCACTGGAACCTGACAGGCTGAGGTTGCAGTGAGCCGAGGTCACACCACTGCACTCCAGCCTGGGCAACAGAGCAAGACTCTGCCTCAAAAAAAAAAAAAAATTCATCATTCAGGTTTGATTTATATGGCTTTCGTTTCAGTTCCCTGTTTGGATGCAAGTGTCCCTGGAGAAGCACATTACTTTGTTTCAGGGAAGAAGTTTGTCTCTTCAAATGTATAAAAAGAAGGGATGTTTGTCTCACAATGTAATGTTTCCAAATAAGCAGTACATTTAAGTGATTCAAAATTCAAAAACTATGTAAGAGGAATACATTAAGAAGTCTTTCTCCTCCCCTGTCTTAATTTACCTGCTTTTTTGTCCAATCCCCTTGCCCCTACTAGGTAACCACTTTTCATTAACTTCTTGTATAACCGTTAATTATTTGTACAGATATGTACGCGAGTCTTCCATATTTTCCTCTTTTCTTGCATGAAGGTAGCATACTACATACCCTTTCCTATACTTGGCTTTCTTCAATGTAGTATATATATGGAGATATTTTGGTATCAGTACACAGTTTCCTCAATCACTTATTTAAACAACTGCATAACATTACATTGCACGAATGTACCATTGTTTATTTATTCAGTTCCCTATAGATGGACACTTGGGTTGTTTCCAACCTTTCGCTATTACAAACAATACTGCAAGGAATAATACTGCGCGTGAGTTGCTTCCTAAAGTGTGAAGGTCAGGCTGTAAGATAAATAACCAGAAAGGTAAATACTTTTAGAAATATTAACAAATATTGACAAATTGCTTTCTGTGGTGGTTGTATTATACAATTTTGCATTCCCAACAGCAATGTATGAGAGTGCTCATTTCCCCCACTGCTTTATGACAGAGTGTTGCCAAACTTTCAGATTTTGGCAAACCTAACAGGAGGGAAATGCTGTGTATGTTTGGTTTTAGTTTATACTTGTGAGTGTGGTTGAGCACCTTTTCAGATGTGTAAGGGCTGTTTTAATTTCATTTTCTATGGATACTCTGTTCATGTCCTTTGCTCAGTTCTCCATTGTATTGTCAATCTTTTCCTTCTTAGTTTCCAGGAGCTGTTTATATATTTTTTAACCCTTCAAATTTTTTTTAACTTTTTAAAATTTAATTTCTTTGGATATGTAGGTGTGTATATTTATGGGGTAAATGTTTTGGTACAGGCATGAGATGCCTAATAATTACAAATTAAGAATATTAGTCTTTTCATTATGTTAAGTGAAATAAGCCAAGCATGGAAGGCTAAATATTTCCACGATCTCATTCATATGTGGAATAGAAAAAAAGTTTATCTCATAGAAGTAGTGAGAAAAATTGTGAGTAATGAGATTGGGGAGACGGGAATGGGGAGAGGTTGGTCAGTGGGTACAAAGTTATAGTTAGATAGGAGGAATAAGTTCTGGTGTTCTACAGCACAGTGGGGTGACTACAGTTAACAATAATATATTACATATTTCAAAATAGCTAGAAGAGAAAATTTTGAATGTTCTTACCACAAAGAAATGACAAGTGTTTGAAGTGAGAAATACGCTAATTACTCTGATTTGAGCAGTATGTAATGTATACACAATGTATTGAAACCCCACACTGTACCCCATAAATATGTACAATTAACGTATCAATTAAAAACAAAATAAAATGTAAATAAATAAATAGAAATAGAACAAAAGAAGATTAGTCCTTTGTAAAGAATGAATTTTTAAAAGAGAGGAAGGATGAGATTTATACTACTAGAACACTGGGCATTGCCTAAAGAAAGATAGGCTTGGGTGAGATAGTGGGAAGGCAACATGAGGTGACTTGCTTTGTACGCATTTATTTGTTTCTTCATTAAATCTTCTAAAACATGCAAAAGATACTTATTGAGCACTGCCTATGTACCAGGCACTGTGTTAGGCATTTGGGATACATCACTAAACAAGAAGACAAAGATCACTGCCATCCCAAGAGCTTACATTCTCTCACCCATTGGTTCACTCATTCCACATAACCTGAAGCACACACTGGGAACACGTAGATCAGTAAGACATAGTTCTCCCTCCAAGGCTCAGTTTGGTTGGACAAGGAAAGAGTCTATTATGCTCTGGTGAGGTAAATGATATAAGAGAGGTATATACAGAATGCTAATAGAGTAGAAGGTGGTGGCATGTAATGGAGACTGGTGGTGATACAGGAACCCAACTTTAAGAAAGAGTGGGAGGTAGCCAGGCTGAGAAAGAGGCAAAGGAGAGTTCTGGAAGCACAGAAGCACAGAAACATGAGAACTCATGTCACCTTTTGGGATTGGGAGATAGTTCCTTTTCACTGTTATGTGGGGAGACAAAGGTAAGAGAGGGTGGACAGAGAAATAGTTTTCAATATGTAACATGGTGCCTGGCACCTATTTGGTACTCGTTAAATAGTTTTTGGTTGGTTGAATGAATAAATAAATGAAGTTAGGGGTAATATACTACAGTGATATGTTATCTATTGCTGTGTAACAATTTTCCCCAAAACTTGGTGGCTTAAAACAACAAATATGTATTATCTGTTTCTAAGGATCAGGAATCTGGGAGTGCTTTATTTGGATAGTTCTTGCTCAAGGTGCAATCATCCTGTTGACCGGGGCATTAATCTCAAGGTCTGACTGAGGCTGGATGATCCAGTTCCAAGCTCCTACACATTGCTGTTCCAGGCTTCAGCTCTTCGTTGGTTGTTGGCTATATACGTTATATATATATGTATATATTATATATATATTATATATACGTATATATTATATATATTATATATGTATATATTATATATATATACATACCAGAGGAATGCCTGATACATATTAAGTACTATATAAATATAAGCTATAATTATTATTACCTAAAGACTGTGAGGAGTTGTCAAAAGGTTTTAAGCATAGGAAGTGACCTGATCATCTTTACTATTTCAGAAAACTCCTTCTAGCTTCAGTGTGAGATGTAGACTGGAGGCGGAAAAAGCAAGAAGGAAGGTGACCCATTAGAAAGCTGTTATAGGCGAGAGATGATGGTGGCCTAGATTAGGGTAGTGATAGTGGAAACAAATAAATGTATGCATACAGGCTATAATCTCAGAGTAGAACTACGTACACATCAATCAGAAGTAGGTGATGTGGGAGACAGGGGTAAGGAACATAAGAGAAGGAGCAAGATCTTTTGCTTGTGGAGGTGAGCTGGGATGGTAAGTTGAATTAGGACCATGTAGAGTTTGGGGTGCTTATAAGACATCTATGTGAAAATGTCTGGTTGACAGCCAGATCTATGGGTATGGAGTTCAGAAGAGAGATCTGGGCTAGATTTAGAAGTCATCAGCATACGGGTCAATGGAGTCATGGGTGTGGATAAGATTGCCCAGGGCAGAATATGGCTAGTGAGAAGAGAAAGCTTCCTAGGAAAGACTCTTGAGGAGTCACCAGCAGAACTGAGAGAATTGAGAGATGGATGGAGGAAGAATTGTGTGCAAATAAGTGTCAGGACTGGCCAGAGGGGAAGGAAAACCTGGAGAGTGTGGTATCTTGTAAGCCAAGAGAGTGTCTCATGAAGGAGAGAAGGAAGGCTCAACAGTGCCAATGCCACCTGCTAAAAGAAAAAGGTCAGAGAAGATAAAGGCTGAAAATCATCCACTGAATTTACCAACAAAAAGGTTATTGGTTTATTGGTGATCTTAGTGAGAGTAATTCTCTGGAATGGGTGGGGGCATCCCTGTCCCAGCCTCCTTCTCTAGGCTATGAGTGCACGTTTGTGAAATTTATAGGCCTCGGTGTTGAGTACCAGCTCCTCTTCACAAACAGAAGCTTTGATGCCCTGAGAGTCAACTTTTTGAGATGTAGATTCATTGGTGGGCTTCATTGGAACTGGGGTACTGTTTGACTGCTTAATCCTGACATCAACCTAATAGTTAGGTGGGCACACCGTTATGGTGCTTACTATGTGCCAAGTATTGTTTTAACTACTTTATGTATGCCAATTTGTTTATTATCCCCATTTTATGGATGAAGAATCTAGTTACCCACATCACAGTATAGCCCCAGGCTGAGCTGAAATAGGTCAGATCAAGGAAGAGGTAAACCAAGATGCTCAGCTTCAGCTATCTCTGGACTCCAGGAAAAGCCCTTCTTTTTGATGAAGTAAGTTATTGGGGCAGGAGTGTCTGGAGCAGGGGGTTTCAGGTCAGAGAAACTTTTAAAATACCATGCTGAAGCCCTTGACTCTTTGCTTTTGGGGGCCATCCAAGATGGCACTCATTAAGCACTAGATGGTGCCAAATGTAGCCTTTCATTGTCCTCCTCCTTGGATACAGAAAAACCTCAGAAATCTAATTTAATGAAGACCCAATCCCCCATAGGCTAGGGAGCAATGAGAGCCGATTGCCATTTTAGATGGTAACAGTGTGGAAACTGCTGTAATCTCAGCTCCTCTATTAAACTCTCCAGGCATGCATCAGTATCCACATGCTAGGCAGAGAGCACATCTGCTTGGAGCTCTCATGGCACACCGTGCCTCTCCTGTGGCATTCTGCCCATTAAATCACAGGTAGATGTGAGGCTATTTCATAGTCTTCATCTAGCCCACTAAGTATAATAAATCATACATTTCACTGCAGAAATATTAATGTGTTTGCTTACGGGGTGTTGCCCCAGGCCTCACTAGGTATGATACCGAATGTGTCATCTTCACCACCAGACTTTCAATTTCCCAATGGAAGAGATAGAACTTTGTTTATATGGTACCTCCTATGGCTTTTCAACTTTTAGCACAGTGCTAAGTTCACAGTAATCCTCAATATTTGTTGAGTTAACGAATAAAGGAATGAAGGCATTTTTCCTAGGGATAGCCTTTGTTCCAGCTTAACTCTTATTTATATTTATAACCAGACTAACCTCCCTAACTAGAAGAGCATCTGTTGCTTTCTCTAAGACAAAGATAATAAAGAATACATGTGGGAGGGCTAGATCGAGTTAGTTCAATTCCACAAGTGTTTAGTAAGCCTTCTATGAATCTAGTATTGTGTCATGCTCCCTCTCAGAACAGACATGAGCCTAGGCAATTCAAAGGTTTTAAAAAATCACATTTCACACATACAAAAGGAATGAACAGTAATACGACAAACAGCTATGTGCCCATGACCTAGATTCAAAAATAAGACATAAGCAGCACACACACACAGCTCAAAAGGTTCTGAAAATCAAAGGCTGTTTGTTTGTTTGTTTTTTATTAGTTTGGCATCAAAATGCTTTTGGCAATGAAACCAAACCTGAACTGACCTGAGACTATTTCATAGTCTTCATCTAGCCCACTAAGTATAATAAATCATACATTTCACTGCAGAAATATTCATGTGTTTGCTTACGGGGTGTTGCCCCAGGCCTCACTAGGTATGTTGCCTAATGTCTAGTGTATGCTTGTGTTACCTGTCTGAAATCCGAACAATTCTGAATTCCAAAATACACATGGCAACAAAGTTTGTAGGTAAGGCATTCTAGGTCTGTGGTCTATTGGGCCACAATTTCGGGCTTGGTTACTAAACGGTCTTGCTTAATGTTCCTCAAAGGAAAGAAGAAGTGGAGGGGAGATGGAAACATTGCAACCAAGAGTGTCTGATATACCTCTTTATCCTCTTCATCCCCTCAGGCCCCATCCCCACACCTCTTCCTTAGGCTCCACCTTTCTTTCAGCTTCTGGTATACCTGACTCAGGTGTAGCTTTCTCTTACACAAACATTTTGTACCAACATTTCTGTACTTGTCTCAGATCCCCTCTCTATCCCCCAGGTTCCATGCCTCCCTCTTCTTACCTCTGGCCCAGCTTTTCTGTTTCAGTTTTGAGATTCCTTCTTTCTCACCTGCCCCCTTTATCCTTCTGCCTACTATTGATCTTGGCCCCTTGAGTCCTGAATCACCAGCTCCAGGCCCATTTCCCCTTCCTATTCATCCTTGAGGCAGCTCTTTCTCTCCAGCGCCATTGAATTTTTTCATCTATGTATACCTTTCTCCCTTTTTTCCTGTTCACCTTCCAGTTTACTTCTAAAATAGGCGTATTTAAGTTAGAAAGTAGCCAATTTAAGGTAAATACTGAAAGAATATATGGTGATTTGCTATGATATGGCTGAAAATCATCATAGGAATAATCAAATGATAATGGGAACCTTGTTCCATAAATCTTTTTTAGAAAACAAGGAATATTTTTTGAATGATGGGCCATCTAGTGGCGAATGGAGGATGACAATTTTTCCAGCCTGAGAAAACACAATGGATCTTTAAAAAGAAAGGCCTGTTAAACCCTTAACCGCATCACCCTAACATGTACAAAGCACTAGTCCACAAAAGAGTGTATACAACAAGGTCAAGTCCCATCTGGGACATAGCTGGGTGAGATATGTGACTTTATCCTGGCATTGCTCTGTTTTTGACAGATGTATATGTATATGTATATGCACATGTATATGTATATGTGAATGTATATGCATCCCAGATGACTTCAGAGCCAAATTTAGAAACTCTGCAAATCCCCTTCACAGGAATCTCAAGAGCCTTTTCACCAAGACAAGGTAAGTGCCTGTCTTATGTCATACCTTTATTCTGGGAAGCCACATTGAGAGAGAATTAGTGCTGTGCAAGGGAGGAAATTGCTGTCTGAGATGGTTTTCAAACTGTACCTCCCAATTTAATAAATCAAGTCTCGCAAACACCCAAGTGAAGACATTTCAATTGATAGTCATTTATTCATTCAGCTTATATTTATTGAGCCACCAAATAGAGTTCTGAGACTATTGTGATCCTTTTAATAGACACCCACATATTTACAAAAAGAAACCTATCATCTAGTTAAGAAATAAATACAGTACAGCTGAGCACAATCCAGATATAGGGAATTTCGGGAATCCTAGAAGTGTGCATCACTCCCATGCAGTTCTCTGCAAGCTGCTCAAGTTAGAAATTTTAGTTGAAGTAGCTACTAGATATATAGCATCAGATAACCTTCAGCAATTATTCCTTGTTGAATTGGCAGAGCAGCTGATAGCTACTGTTTACCAGTAAAAATACTATGTATGCGAATAAGTACTTGAAGGGCTTCAGAGAGGTCTGCCTTTAGAGTGACCAATCATCCTGGTTTGCTCAGGCCTGTCTTTTTGCACCGAAATCATGCATCCTGGGAAACCTCTCGGTCCTGGGCAAACAGGTACAGTTGGTCACTCTAACTGCCTTAGAGTCTTCAGACGATTTATCCTGAGCAAAAGATCCACCATGCAAGCAACCCTGAAAAAGAGAAAAGTAACAATCTAAGCTGTGTTTGAGTGATTGCTAAACTAAACACTTTTACAGATCACCTTCAAAACAATTCTACTAGGCAGATCCTATTATTATCCCCACTTTGCAGATGAGGAAACTGAGGCACACAGAAGCAAAGAATTTGACAGAGATGATTTAGCTGGTAAGTGCCAGAAACAGGATTTGAACACAGACCAGTATAGTGCTAAAGCCTGCATCCTCGAGCAGCATGCTATGCTTTCACTACTCAGACAGAGTGCTCAGTCACAGCAGCTTTTGGACTTTCAAAGTTCATCCCCGGTCCCAAGTAATTCAATAGGGGAAATCCCAAGTTTTCAAAGATCTTGGTATTTCCTTAAGACATTTTGATGTAAACTTCAAAGATCTTAGAAGGTTAGACAAATGTTTTTCAAGATGTGATTTTCCATTTACTTAATTCTGAATTACAGGGGGTGCTGACTGAAAGAAAAAAGAACACAAACTTAAGCCCTAATTTAGACCTATTAAATCAGATTGTCTGGGGATCCATATTTTCAAGAGGTGCTCAAATTGACCTGGGTGCATAGTAGCTTGAGAACTATTGGGTTAGAAGTTTCTGAGAGATCAGCCAAGATCCAAGAAATTAATTTCATTGACTTTCTCATTCTTGCTGTCTTCTTTCCCTTCTCTCACCCTACCAAATGTGAACATACCCCCAAGCTTCATTATTCTGTCTTCTACATGGCCTTCTCTCTCTATTCTCTTCCTCAGAGGCCTCCATTATCATCGCTTCCTGGTACATTATATGAGGAGCTGTGAGACTTAGGTCCTACTTTCCATTGTACCCTCAACTTTATGACATAGGGCAGGTCAGTTCCCCTATCTGAACCTCAGTATTCTCACTTGTAAAATGGTTAGAGCTGTGAAAGTGCATTTTTAACAAGTTCCCCATACAATTTTTAAAAATCTCCTCTAAACTCTGAGAATCACTGATAAAAATGTATGGTAAATCCCCTCTTCATTGCAACAAACTTAGTATCATGATCTTAGCTTCTCTTTTTCCCCAACAGTATTTCTATGCACTTTCACTTGCTGTCAGCTACTGTGCTTCGATAATGTAAATTTATTTTATTATTGGCCAAGCACAAAAAAATCCAAAAGGTAAATGTGCTGCAAAAAAAAAAGTTTATCCAGTTCATTTCCAAACCGAACAGAGATGACTTTGGATTTAGCACAGTTTTAGATTACCTATGACTCTGCTCTTCTCCATTAGAGTGAGTAATTGAAAGCTAGCTATGTGTGCGCTTACAGAAATTATTTTAAATTGTTCACATTAAATAAATCTTAGCCTCTGGTGCTCTCTAAAAGAAACGGTGGTAAGAATATTAATGAGCACTTTCCCTAGAATGAGAATTTATAACTTCTAAATAACCATGAAGGCTCCTGTTTTCATTCTCACAAATTAGGGAACTAATGAGAACGGGCTTGCATTATTCAAGGCCAAAGTCAGACAAGGCATAAGAACATTAGCTCACATTTACTAGGCACTTACAATGTATGTCTTAATCTATTTTCTGCTGCTTTAAACAGAATACCACAGACTGGGTAATATATAAAGAACAGAAGTTCATTTGGCTCACAGCTTTGGAGACTGGGGAGTCCAAGAGCATTGCACCAGCATTTGGCAAGGGTTATTCCATGGCAGAAGACATCCTATGGTGAGCAAGAAAATGGAGACAAAACTTATCTTTTTATTAGGAGTCTGCTCACATGATGACTAACCTATTCTCATGATAACCGCATTGATCCATTCATGAGGGCAGAGCCTTCATGACTTAATCACCTCTTAAAGGTCTTACTTCCCAATACCATTATATTGGCAATTAAATTTCAACATGAATACAAGATTAATGTACACAAATCAGTAGCTTTCCTATACACCAACAGTGACCAAGCAGAGAATCAAATTAAGAATTCAACATCTTTTACAATAGCTGCAAAATAATAAAATATTTAGGAATATACCTAACCAAGGAGTCGAAAGACCTCTGCAAGGAAAACTATAAAACACTGCTGAAAGAAATCATAGACGACACAAACAAATAGAAACACATCCCATGCTCGGCCGGGTGCAGTGGCTCACACCTGTAATCCCAGCACTTTGGGAGGCCGAGGCGGGCGGATCACAAGGTCAGGAGATTGAAACCATCCTGGCTAACACGGTGAGACTCCATCTCTACTAAAAATACAAATAATTAGCCGGGCGCGGTGGCGGTGCCTGTAGTCCCAGCTCCTCGGGAGGCAGAGGCAGGAGAATGACATGAACCCAGGAGGCGGAGCTTGCAGTGAGCCGAGATAGCACCACTGAACTCCAGCCTGGGTGACAGTGTGAGACTCTGTCTCAAAAAAAGAAAAAAAAGAAACACATCCCATGCTCATGGGTGGGTAGAATCAATATTGTGAAAATGACCATACTGCCAAAAACAATATACAAATTCAATGCAGTCCCCATAAAAATATCACCATCATTCTTCACAGAACTAGAAAAAAAAATCCAAAATTCATATGGAACCAAAAAGGAGACCATAGCCAAAGCAAGACTAAGCAAAAATAACAAATCTGGAGGCATCACACTACCTAATTTCAAACTATACTCTAAGGCCAAAGTCACCAAAATGGTATGGTACTGGTATAAACATAGGCACATAGACCAATGGAACAGAATAGAGAACCCAGAAATAAACCCAAATACTTAGAGTCAATTGATCTTCGATGAAGCAAACAAAACATAAAGTGGGAAAAGGACACCCTTTTCAACAAATGGTGCTGGGATAATTGGCTAGCCACATGTAGGGGAATGAAACTGGATCCTCATCTCTCACCTTACACAAAAATCAACTCAAGATGGATGAAGGACTTAAACCTAAGACCTGAAACTATAAAAATTCTAGAAGATAACATTGGAAAAACCCTTCTAGACATTGGTTTAGGCAAGGATTTCATGACCAAGAACCCAAAAGCAAATGCAATTAAAAAAAAAAAAGATAAATAGCTGGGACCTAATTAAACTAAAGAGCTTTTGTATGGCAAAAGGAACAATCAGCAGAGTAAACAGACAAACCACAGAGTGGGAGAAAATCTTCACAATCTATACATCTGACAAAGGACTAAATATCCAGAATCTACAAGGAACTCAAATCAGAATAAAACAAATAATCCCATCAAAAAGTGGGCTAAGGACACGAATAGACAATTCTCAAAAGAAGATACACAAATGGCCAACAATATGAAAAAATACTTAACATCACTAATGATCAGGGAAATGCAAATCAAAACCACAATGTGATACAACCTTACTCTTGCAAAAATGGCCATAATCAAAAAATCAAAAAACCGTTGTTGTTGGCATGGATGCAGTGACCAGGGAACACTTCTACACTGCTGGTGGGAATGTAAACTAGTACAGCTACTATGGAAAACAGTGTGGAGATTCCTTAAAGAAGTAAAAGTAGAACTATCTTTGGTCTTGCAATCCCACTACTGGATATCTACGCAGAGGAAAAGAAGTCATTATTCAAAAAAGTTACTTGCACATGCATGTTTATAGCAGCACAACTCATAATTGCAAAATTGTGGAACCAACCCAAATGCCCATCAATCAATGAGTGGATAAAGAAACTGTGTTATATATACACACGATGGAATACTACTCAGCCATAAAAAGGAATGAATTAATAGCATTTGCAGCTACCTGGATGACATTGGAGACTATTATTCTAAGTGAAGCAACTCAGGAATGGAAAACCAAACATCATATGATCTCACTGATATGTGGGAGCTAAGCTATGAGGACGCAAAGGTGTAAGAATGATACAATGGACTTTGGGGACTTGCGGGGAAGAGTGGGAGGGGGGTGAGGGACAAAAGGCTACACATATGGTGCAGTGTATACTGCTCGGGTGATGGGTGCACCAAAATCTCATAATCAACACTAAAGAACTTACTCATGTAACCAAATACTCCCTGTACCCCAATAACTTATGGGAAAAAAAATTTCAACATGAGTTTTTACTGGAACATTAAAACTGTAGCAATGTGCCAGGCATAGGACTCAATTCTTTCAGTGGAGTATCTCATTCAATCCTTACCCTAGGCCTATAAAGAGATATTACTTTGCAGAAGGAAATAAAGATTCAGAGAACTTCAGCAACTTGCTGAAGATCACATAGCATAGCAGACATAGAGCCAGTCTTGAAACCTAGGGCTCTCTGGCTCTAGAGCCCATGCTCTTAAGTGTGATACTATGGGCCTGCTTGTGCACAGTCTTCCTCTGCCCACGCTTCCTATCTAATACCTGGGCTTTGTTCCTAAGACAAGTGCACTTGGGGTTCAGAGCTTATCTGCCCCTGTCTTGCTACCTAGTTGATGTTAGCATCAAAGAGCCCAGAAGATAATGTGAGTCAGGGTAGTAGCTGAAAACCTTTCAGACACAGAGATCCTAAAATCAAGAAGGGGTAAGGGATACATCATTTCGGTTCCTCTGGGAAGCAGATGCCAAAAGATAGGAACAAAAGAGATTTTAATGGGGGTAAGACAAGTAAATGATAAGAGGGGATAGGAAGCAGAAGTAGGCAGAGAAAGACTTCATACCACCTACAGGCATGACCATTGTAAAACAAGAGGGAGAAGGAAGAAGAATAGGATAAGAAGAGCCTTAAACTGTGATGGCAGCTCGGAGAAATCTCAGCCAGTTCAACAATAATCTTTCCCATACAAAGACTACCCAGAGAGGCACCCTGCACTGGCCAGAAATGGTGAGCTCCATTCACCTCTACCTCAGTCATTGTGTGAGGACTGCCCAGAAGCATATGGGCTCAGCTCAAAAGACAATGCAGAGCCTAAAGATGCTACAGCTGCAGGCTGTCAGCTAAATGAACTCCTTGTGGCAGGTGTTCTCTTAAAGGAAGATCTGAGCAGCATACTTTTATGTCTGCTACAAACGAGTGGTTAGAATGTGTTTGAAGCCCCTCCAACACTTTAATTGAGCTGAAACGAAACAGTTAACACTATTAGTCCTTGAGCTACTGTCGCTAGGGCTCAGGTCACCCTTTCCAGGGGAGGCGAAGTTTGGGTTTTCTGAGATTTACTTAGGGGAAGGTCCTGGAAGAGAAAGATAGCAGAGGCTGGTATGGATAAAGAGTAAAAACATAGAATGAAGTGGTTCATTTTCTCAATAGTGTCTGACTTCACTAGGATGGTGCTGTGGCTGGCAGAGGGAGAAGCTATTTTTAGATGCACATTCTGAGTATATTATTGGAAGCCTACTATATTTTAGGATCCATATGAATCCTGGAGTATGACAATAAATGAGCATAATGACGAGGCACATGGTGAGGTTATCTTCATGAATGCAAAAGTTAGGAATTCAGGATACCTTGTCTTGGCCTTAACCTAGACATAAGTGTTTCAGAGAATGGCAGGTATTAGCAAATGTGGACCTCCCAGATGTTCCTTCAAAGTATATTTGGGGCTGGGCGCTGTGGCTCATGCCTGTAATCTCAGCACTTTGTGAGGCTGAGGCAGGTGAATCACCTGAAGTCAGGAGTTCGAGACCAGCCTGACCAACATGGTGAAACCCTGTCTCTACTAAAAATACAAAAATTAGGCATGATGGTGTGTGCCTGTAATCTCAGCTACTCAGGAGGCTGAGGCAGGAAAATTGCTTGAACCCGGGAGGTGGAGGTTGCAGTAAGCCAAGATCGCACCATTGCACTCCAGCCTGGGCAACAAGAGTGAAACTCCATCTCAAAAAAATATATATATATACACACACACATATATGTGTGTGTGTGTGTGTGTGTGTGTGTATTTTTAAAGCCAACTATTTACTATAATAGAACAGGTCTCCTCTATACTCCATACCCATAAAACTTGTCCTAGATCATTCAGGATATCAGTCTGCTGACAGCAGCACTGGACATCTATCTGTCTGATGCCTGTGCCAGATCACCTTAATATTTTAATTAGGGCTGGATGCATACATTCATTTAACAAACATGTATTGAGGGCCTATTCTCTGTCAGGTACTGTTATAAGCACATACCAATGAACAAGAAAGAAAACGGCCCACTTCATTCTATGTTTTTACTCTTACAGACAGAAATCTTCTCCCTCAGAGCTTGCTTTAGAGATGGTGGAGACCACAACAATCAAAATGACAAGTTTATCCCATAATGTGTTAAGTGCTACAAAGAATGTAAAACAGGAAAAAGTGATCAAAGTAATTGAGTAGTATGTACGAGTGGTGATGGGAGACTACAGTAGATAAGGTAAGTGTCTCCGAGATGGCATCTGAACAGAGACTATAAGCCAAACATTTAACAGTCTCAAAGAAGAGCATTCCAGGCAAAGAGAACATCCAGGGAAACGTCTTTATGGCTAGAACAAGTTTGTCTTACAACAAGAACAACAAAAAAGGCTTGGGAGACTTCTGATCTGGACAAGATTGAGAAAACCCATTTCCCCCTTTTAAGGCAACTATAAACTCTGAAAATGGCCCAAGAGACAACCAAGGAGAATTCTGAATGGTGGTAAGGGGAAGGCAAACCGGTTTGTGACCCCTGGAGAAACAGTACAAAAGCAGAGCATCTTGCATCTCTCCACCCAACAGAGAAAGGCCATTCAAACCTGACATTTCCTTAACACTGTTTGAGCACTAGAAGGCAGCCTAGTTAAGCCCATTAGTTATTCTCCTCAGATGGAATGGGAGTCCCTCTGACAACAGTCAGTGAGTCAGACACCAGTGGCAAGAGAGATCAATCAGAAACCCCGACAAAAATAAACAGCTGGAGAAATGCTCTCCTTCCCTGCTGGGTAGATCTTAGATTGTCTTCTTCTGCTGCGAGATGCTGAAGTAGGCAGATGGAAGAGAAAAAAGGAATGTAGCCACAGTAAGTGGCCTATTCCAGGAAGTCTCTTTGTCTCTGTAGGCCTGACACTCTTCTGCCCTTCCCAAAGATGCTAGATAGCTACAGACATTAATAGGGTGCCCCACAACATCTCCTCTCCCACCAAAAGGCACCTCGCTGTCAACCCAGAGAAACCTTTCTTCCCCTTCAGGCAGCAACATCACGGACCAGAAGGAGCCCTAGTGGCACCAGATAAATCAAGCAGACCAATATGACACTTCATAGATCCTGAAAATAAAACTACCATTGGAATCACAGCCCATGAAAACTAGGACTTGTGTGCTAAACCTAAACAGTATGACTGGCTGATAAATTAAAAGTTTACATGGAACCCCGAGCCTCCTAACATAATAGACGTGATGTTCAGAATACAATGGAAAGTCACCTATCATACCAAGAACCAGGAAATGAAAAATCTGCTGGATAGGTTCAATAGTAGAGTGGAGATGACAGAATCAGTGAACTCGAGGAAGAGATCAATAGGATTTACCTAATCTGACTAACAGAGAGAACATCGCCCACAAAAAAAGCAGAGACTATTATGGGACAATGGCAAAAGATCTAATATTTACATTATCGGAGTATCACAAGGAGATAAGAAAGGGAATAAGGCTGAAAGAGTATTTGAAAAAATAATGACTGAAAAACTTCCCAAACCTATAGATTCAAGAAGTTGAGCAATCCCCAAACAGGATAAATTCAAATCCATTCTAAGACGCATCATAATTAATCTTTTAAGACTAAAGGCAGCCAGGTACAGTGGCTCATATCTGTAATCCCAGCACTTTGGGAAGTCGAGGCAGGAGGATTACTTGAGGCCAGAAGTTTGAGACAAGCCTGGGCAACATCTCTAAAAAGACAGACCCCCATCTCTAAAAAGAAATCAGCTGAGCATGGTGGTACACACCTGTAGTTCCAGCTACTTGGGAGGCTGAGTTGGGAGGATCACTTGAGCCCAGGAGTTTGAAGCTATAGTGAGCTATGATTGTACCACTGCATCCCAGCTTGGGCAATAGGGTGAGACTCCATCTCAATAAAGAAATAAATAGAATAAATAAATAAATAAGGCAAGGGGGAAAATAAAACTAAAAACAAAGAAGAAATCTTGAAAGTAGCCAGGGAAAAACAATGAATTACCTATGGAGAAACACCAATTCAAATTATAGCAGATTTCTCATCTGATACTGTGGAGGCAAGAGTGAAGTGACGCAACTTGAAAGTATGGAGACAGGACAATTGTCAAGTGCAAATTCTACATCTGGCAAAAATATTCTTAAGGAATGAAAGTGAAATAAAACATTCTTAAATGAAGGAAAAACTAAAAGAATTTGTCACTAGCAGAACTCTTAAATAATAGCTACGGGAAGCTCTTAAAACAGAAAAAAAAAATGATAAAAGAAGGAATCCTGACACATCAGGAAAAAAAAGTATATACAACAAATGTACTGGTACACAGAAGATATTATCAGTTTCCTCATGAGCTTTATAAGTCATGTTTGATTGCTGAAACAAAAATTATAACACCCTCTGATACTGAGGACAATGATAAATAACACCATGGAAGATGAAGAAATGTGAATAGAAGTGAGGTTTTCACACTTCACTTGTAGTAGCAAAATGAGATATCATCTAACCCCAGTTAAAATGCCTTATATCCAAAAGGCAGGCAATAACAAATGCTGATGAGGATGCAGAGAAAAGGCAACCCTCGTAAACTGTTGGTGGGAAGGTAAATTAGTACAACCACTATGGAGAGCAGTTTGGCGATTCCTCTAAAAAACTAAAAGCAGAGCTACTGTATATGATCCAGCCATCCCACTGCTGGGTATATACCCAAAGACAAGGAAATCAGTATATCCAAGAAATACTTTCACTCCCATGTTTGTTGCAGCCCTGTTCACAAAAACTAAGATTTGGAAGCAACCTGTGTCCATCAACAGATGAATGGATAAAGAAAAAGTGGTACATATACTCAAGGGAGTACTATTCAGCCATTAAAAAAAAAACGAGATCCAGTCATTTGCAACAACATGGATGGAAGTGGAGATCATTAAGTGAAACAGCCAGTCACAGAAAGACAAACCTCATGTTTTCACTTATTTGTGGGAGCTAAAAAAAACTGAACTCGTGGAGATAGAGAGCAGAAGGATGGTTACCAGAGGCTGGGAAGGATGGTGGAGGGTCAGGGGAAGTTGGGGATGGTTAATGGGTACAAAAAATAGAAAGAATGGATCAGACCTAGTGTTTCAGGATGCATACCCCATTCTCCATGATGTGTTTATTTCACATTGCATGCCTGTATCAAAACATCTCATGTATCCCATAAATATATACACCTACTATGTACCCACAAGCATTAAAAATAAAAACAGTTGGCCGGGCGCGGTGGCTCAAGCCTGTAATCCCAGCACTTTGGGAGGCCGAGACCGGCGGATCACGAGGTCAGGAGATCGAGACCATCCTG
>NW_012116533.1:1522641-1543384 GCF_000951035.1 Colobus angolensis palliatus | reverse complement strand
AACCCGGGAGGCGGAGCTTGCAGTGAGCTGAGATCCAGCCACTGCACTCCAGCCCAGACGACACAGCGAGACTCCGTCTCAAAAAAGTAAATAAATAAATAAATAAAATAAGTAAATAAAAACAGTTTTTAAAACTAAGTCAGGATCGATCATAGACATAAACATAAAATGGAAAACTATAAAACTTTTAGGAAAAAAACAGGAGGAAACCTCTGGGATCTAGAGTTCAGCAGAGTTTTTAGAGTTAGCTCCGAAAGCAGGGTCTATAAAAGAAAAAATAGTTCGTCAATAATTTTAAAATTTTTGCTCTGTGAAAGTACATATGAAGAGAATGAAAAGATAACCTACAGATTGGGGGAAAAAATGTACAAATCACATATCTGAGAAAGTCTCATGTCTATAACACACAAAGAACTCTCGGCCGGGCGCGGTGGCTCAAGCCTGTAATCCCAGCACTTTGGGAGGCCGAGACGGGCGGATCACGAGGTCAGGAGATCGAGACCATCCTGGCTAACACGGTGAAACCCCGTCTCTACTAAAAATACAAAAACTAGCCGGGCGAGGTGGCGGGCGCCTGTAGTCCCAGCTACTCCGGAGGCTGAGGCAGGAGAATGGCATGAACTGGAGGCGGAGCTTGCAGTGAGCTGAGAGATCCGGCCACTGCACTCCAGCCTGGGTGACAGAGCGAGACTCCGCCTCAAAAAAAAAAAAAAAAAAAACTCTCAAAACTCAATATTTGATCAATCCAGTTAGAAAATGGGCAAGATATATACAGACATTTGCTGAAGAGAACATACACATGAAGAACGAACACGTGAAAAGCTATTGAACATTGTTAACCATTAGGGAAATGCAAATGACAGCTACAATGAGATAGCGCTACATGCATATCAGAATGTCCAACATAAAAAAGAGTGGCAACACCACTATTAGCGAAGGTGGAGAGAAACTGAGTCACTCATACATTGCTTGTGGGAATGTAAAATGGTATGGCTACTCTGGAAAACAGTCTAACAGTTGCTTTAAAAATTAAACACGTAGCTGGGCATGATGGCTCACACCTGTAATCGCAGCACTTTGGGAGGCCGAGGTGTCAGGGTCATTTAAGCCCAGGAGTTTGAGACCAGCCTAGCCAACGTAGGAGGACCCTCATCTCTACAAAAAAAAAAAAAACAAAAAATTAGCCAGAAGTGCACCTGTGGTCCAGCTACTTGGGTGGGCTGAGGTGGGAGGATCGCTTGAGGCCAGGAGATGGAGGCTGCAGGGAGCCATGCTCATGCCACTGCACTCCAGCCTGGATGACAGAGTGAGCAAAGTGAGACCCTGTTTCAAAAAAAAAGCAAAAAAAGCTAAACATGTGCTTACAATATGCAACTGCAATCTTGGGGATTTATCCCAGGGAAATGAAAAACTTATATTTATGTAAGACCTGTAAATAAATATCACAAATGCCCTTCATTGGGTGAATGGTTAAACTGAAGCACATTCATACTGTGGAACATAACTCAGCAATAAAAAAAAAAAATACAGATACATGCAACAGCCTGGACAAATCTTCAGAAAATTATGCTGAGTGAAAATAAGGCAGTCCCGAAAGTCACATACTGTACAATTCTATGTATATAATGTTTTTGAAATGACAAAATTATAGAAATGAAGAACAGATTAGTGGTTGCCTAGGGTTAAGGAAGTGGGGGGAGGAGATGAATATGATTATAAAAGGGCAATAGGAGGGATCCTCAAGGTGATGGCATTGTTCAGTACTTTGACTATGTACTATAAGACCTACAGTTTCAGGATGCAAACCCCATTCTCCATGATGTGCCTATTTCACATGTGGTGGTATCCACCACATGAACTTACATAGGTGATCAGATTATATAGAACTAAATACACGTACACACGTATGAGGATAAATATTAATAAAGCCAGGGAAATCTGAATAATATAGGTGGATTGTATCAACATCGCTATTCTTACTATGATATTACAGTTTTCCAAAATGTTACCATTGGGGAAAACTGGGCAAAATGTATGAGAGATCTTGCTCTATTGTTTTTTCAGCTGCATGTGAATCTGCAATTATCTCAATAAAAAATGTCAATTAAAACAAACAGCCAGGGTTGCTGGAGGTTAGTGGATGAGCAGGAGAGTGGCGAGCGGTAGGTAGATGAGCTAAGCAGAAGAGATTATCCATAGCCTAGTAACCCACGGAAAGAGTTTGGATTTTATCCTAAATCCATTGGGAAGCCATTGGAGGGGAGTCACATGAATTTATGCATATTTTAAGAAATAATTCTGGTTGCTGTATGGAGGGGCCAGAGTGGGAACAGGGAGACCATTGTAGCAGGCCAATGTTTTTCCTTGCATTGCTACCTTGTGGCAAGAAATTTCCGCTAGCTTGGATCAGAAATGAGTGAAGATGGAGAGATGTGGAGGGATTCAGGATATATTTTGGAGGTGGAGCTAACAGAAGTTCATAGTTGGATGGATGACTATGAATTTCCCAGTCCAGGGAATTTTCTGGAGTGGGGCCACTCCTACACAAACACCCTGAGCTATTCTTATAGGACGAGTGAATTTTCAGAAATGGAATATACATTTGAGTACATGCCGACTGCCTGGCCTATCACATGGGATTGGTATCAGCCTTTCTGGTAGCTTTAGATGTTAGAAATCTCAAGCTATGTGGAAATTTCTGAAATAGAATTACCACGAAAAAAAAAAAGGCTCATCTTGGCAGACAGATTAGACAAAAGAGGTCAACCGCCAGATGGATGCAGTCCTGTGCAGGGCACAGGCTTGGGAGAAGAGCATGAGCTGAATTTCAGTCCCACACCCCCTTAGCCAGGCGCCATTGTGTGGCACACAAAACAAACCCTGCAGCCCTGCTGCCGCACCTAGAAGCTTGAGTTCCGCCTGCTGTTATTGCTGCCTGTAGACACTAGGGGGCAGGGCAACTAAGTAAATTCGGCCTTCCCTTGCTTCCTGGGAGGGTCTGATGTGGTGGCCCATGGACATGGGCTGGACTTCAGCTTCAGATAAAATCCATTAGCTCCCAGAGGTTCCCAGGCTTAGCTGGTCTGGGAAATTAATTGCTCATTAATCTCTTTGAGACTGAAGAATTGGGCTGCCAGCTCATTTGACTGGTAAAACTAACCCAGTTTCCTACAAGTTTGTTTATATCTTGCCAAGTGGAGCTATGGAATGTTTCTTAAAGCAGTTTAGAAATCTGAAAAATTCCAGTATAGTCCACATCACTCCAGTATAATTCCAACATATTCTGGTTTGCAAAAGGGATCCCACCGTATCGCCAGTCGGCCAGCTAGGGAAGAGTATGATTTATGCAGTGTTTCCTTAGAACCCAGGGTTTCCAGTTATAATTGTATCTAAGCAATCTGAGTCTAGTGGCTTCCTTTGTTAATCTCTTAGGTGGCAGCACCAGCGAGGGCGAGGAGATAGGTCCGGATGATTGTAAGAATAGTTCCACAGCCTCCTTGCCTGTCACTGATGCGCAGGGAACAGAGTACAAGTATTGCTTCCTAGTGGCTACTAGGTGGCCTCTAGCATCCCCAGCCTTGGGGACCATGTCAGCTATGTCCAAGAGGATAGGCAGATTGTGTGAAGGCGTCAGGAGACTAGCAGAATGACATTTGGGAAAGGTTTCTGAGTGCCAGATGGACAGGCATGGCTACAATAAGGCATGGCAGCAGAAGGAGACAGAGGGGAGCGTCGGGAGCCAGTGTGCTGTGTCAACCGGGGCTCAGAGAACCAAGGTGAATAGAAATAAGACAATTGAAGTGAAGCACAAGGAGGCAAATCCAGAACACAGGCACCCAATGCCTCCGCGGGATTGTTTCATGCTGGTATTTCTCTGGAAAGACTGTGTCTAGTTAGTTCATGGGGCCAGGATGAGGAAAATAACAGTACAGCATTCTGTACTTTTCTAGGCTGTCTCAGTTCTACGTAAAGGTGGTAGGGGATTTGCCCTGAAAGGTGCTCTGCAAGCCCCCCTCTCAGGATAAATATATTTGCGTGGTCAGCCTGGCACCCTGAATTATTATTGTTATTTTTAATTACACATGTGCTTCGAATCATGAACACAAAAGAGGTCTTGTGGAAGCCAAGACTGGCTGTGCAGCCGCGGATGAAGCCTGCTTTCCAGCAGAGGGCAGCATCCACTGGTTATAGTTCATTCCTGACCTGAACAAGCCTAGTGACAGTTTTAGGGAGATTGAACAGGGGAGGAGGATGTGGTCTGGAAAATGGGAAGGGAGTGGATTTCCTCATGTTTCATCTTCTCTTGCAATGTCATGGTGTATCTGGGGATTCAGTTGTTACTGAGCACTTCTCTCCATTGAATACAATAAAAAGTCACAGAGGAACCAAAGAAGCTGACAAGGACTTTGAGGGATTTTGTTGTTGTTGTTGTTTTCTAATCCCCAAGGAACCTTGGATAAAAGAATGATTACTTTTGCAGGAAAAGTAGCTACTAGGATTGTTTGTGGTGTGGATTTCTTTTTTGTGACATGTAAAAACACTGGTTTTAATCTAGTTTTAACACCCTGAAAATGGTTTATCTCAGTATGTGCTCATCTTCCTTCCCCTTTCCAAGGGGGCCCTCCTCAAGTTCCCCTATCAGTAGCTGTCTCACTTCCTCTTAAAAGTCCCCACCCAGTAGCTGCCACATTTCACTTTGGGAAGAGGAGTAACTAAGAATGGGTAAGCTGGCTCAGAGCTTCCTTGCCCTCCTTGTCAGGGGCTCAAATCAATCTGGGTCCCCTCTCCCCAAGGTTATCCAGTAACATAACAGGGACCTGTGTGTCTGCAACTGAAGTGAACTCTTGGAGAGGGGCTTGTGTAGAACTTGTACTCCTTTTGGCCCAAGAAAACTCAGACAAGTCTTAGCCACTTACTGATTGTAAGAAGCAGATATGGTGTTCGAACAGAGGGCTTTTGACTGCAAATCTAGTCCTTGCTTTATGACATTGGAGGGTCTTCTGAACAATAGAAACTTGATTAATGTTCATTGAGAGGTCATGTATATGACACATTGGTTAAAATCCCAGTGTCTGACAACTGGGGTGTGTGTGTGTTAAAGTATATATAGCATAAAATGTACCATTCTAATAATTTCTGAGTATATAATTCAGTGGCATTAAGTCTATTCACAATGCTGCACAATCACTACTATCTATTTCCAGAACATTGTCATCATCTCAAACAGAAACTCTGTACAGACAACTAGTTTTCAATTCAGGTTCTGCCACTTAGTAGCTGTGTAAACTTGTACAAAGTCCTTAATTTCTCAGGGCCTCAATTTCCTCATTTATGAGATGAAGATAGTAATAGTACCTGCTTCATATGATTGTGTGTATATATAGTAATATTTATTCATATTAATAATTAATATCAATTGATTTGTTAATTGATGAATATTTATTCCATGTTTACTGAGTTCTTACTCTGTGTCAAGCACTATGCTTTAACTAGTGAATGGCAGGGTGAAGACTTAAACTCAGATTGGCTTGACCTTAGGGCTTGCATCTGTACTGCTTCTACTGTGAGGATTCAATGAGATAAGGATGCTCAGTGCCTGCCACACAGCATTCCCTCAACTAATGCGAGCTACTTATTTTAGTTATTTATTTTTTTAGAGATGCAAGTCTCCCTCTGTTATCCAGGTTGACCTAGAACCCCTGGCCTCAAGTGATCCTCCCACCTCAGCCTCCCGAACAACTGGGACTACAGGTGCAAGCCACTACTACACCCAGCTTAAATGCTATTTTATGGTTATCATTACTACTGTCAAATTGAGTTTGAAACTCATGCCTTAACCTCTCTGGTGACAGTATGTTGCTCTCTCCTCCTGCACAGGGAATGTCACAAATAGCAATAAATTTTCCTTCCATTTACATAGGGAAAAGAGGTAGGCAGCCTCTTTGATGGATGTCTGACTAACCACATCTATTTGCCACCCAAGAACTGCCACACTGGCTGGGTGCAGTGGCTCATGTCTGTAACCCCAGAACTTTGGGAAGCCAAGACAGGTGGATCACTTGAGGTCAGGAGTTCGAGACCAGCCTGGCCAGAATGGTGAAGCCACATCTTTGCTAAAAATACAAAATAATTAGCTGGTTGCAGTGGCGCATGCCTGTAGTCCCAGCTACCTGGGAGGCTGAGGAAGGAGAATGGCTTGAACCCGGGAGGTGGAGGTTGCAGTGAGCTGAGATCATGCCATTGTACTCCAGCCTAGGCAATGGAGCAAGACTGTCTCAAGGGAGAAAAAAAAAAAAAAAAAGAAGAAGAACTGCCGCCCTAGCTGCATTTCTTTCTCCATTTTTCGCCCCAGGTAGGCCAGGGGCCTGGCAGAACAAGCAGTGACAAAGGCTATCTTCAAAGGGTGAAGAAGAATGAAGGAAAAATCCCTTTTAGCCACTGATTTCCATAGCTACTCTCACCTCCCCTCCTCTACCCACTACCAAGACCCCTGCCTCCCCTGCAGGCAGTAGATAACAGTGTCAAGGGAGAGAAAAAGGGAGAGAATCCTATCCTTCTCAGCTAGTCATGCTACCCCTGAAGTTTTCCCACCTCACTCTCTTGTTCTTTCAGTGCCAGTCTCTTGCTTGGGCTGGCCACACATTGAGAGAGAAGAGAAAAGGGAAGTGGGACAGAATGGGGAAAACTGGGGGACTCTGTTCCCTATCACCTGCTCACTTTCCAGCCCTCACCGGGGCTTCTCTTCCAAATTCACAAATCTATTCTAGATCCCAGTGTCCTTTCCCCAGCAATTCACAGCCTTCAACCCGCTGGACTACCCATCTTTACCCCCTCACCCAGAACCACCTGAATGAGGGGAGTCATTGTCCAGCTCCAAGCAGTTCCAACAAGCTGTCCCTGTTCCTGCTGTCAAGGATAGTCTGGGACCTTCAAGTTAGGTACATATCTGGATTCTTTCCTCATACTCTGTCTCAATAGGAGGGATTATTTGCCATTTCTAGACCACAGCCCATGTTTTCCTACTTCCATGCTTTTGCTTCTATAGTTACTTCTCCTTGAAACAAACTACCCCGTTTACTGTCATTGTTCATCTCAACTTCAACTGCTTTCAAAAAGCTTTCCCCAGTTTCTCCTTCCTAGAAGGGGTATCTTCCTCGTTTTGATCTTCACTGTTTCCCGTATGTATCTCTCTGAATGTACCGCTCTTTCCTGTGTGTATTACACGAGGCCACTTCAGATAGGCTTCTTATAGTCTCTCATGCTAATGTTTTATTTCTCCTAACAAGATAAATAACTGTCTTAGAGGCAAAGACTCTTCTTGAATTACATTTGTACCCCTTGCAATACCTTGAAAATAGGAAACACTTGGTGAATACTTGATCCAAATTAACAGCATTTTCCCTAGAAACATGGGTAGGTTTTGATTACTTTATTGATCTGGGAGGTGACCCTGGGGGCTCAGCCACTGTGCGAAACAGTGATTCTGTTTATGGGAAAATGCAGACAAGCTTTAAACTGTGAATTTCAGCATGCACAGCCTGTTTATAAATTGGGTTTGGACTAGATTGATGGCGGCAAAAGAATGCCGCCAACTGGTCATCTGCAAGTTGAGTCTTCCACCAGCAGAGGGCAACATTGCCAGCATCTAAACCAAAGCAACCTTGAGGCCATGTTCTCTTTCTTTTTTTTCCCCCCCTCCATCACTTCATCACTGGGAGGAGAAAGGGGATTGATTTTCTGGCAGACGACAGAACACCCCATCAGTTTTGTGGAAATTTGGGGTTGGGCTAGGAGGTGGCTGAAGAAAGAAAAAGGGGAAGTTTGCCCCAATATACATTAAATTCCCTCTCATTGGATCCAAGTCAATACAATTCTAAATTTTGATATGACACCATACATTAAAATGACATAAAATGAAAAATGACATATTGTAACGTGTAGCGCTTATGTTTTTTATTTTTTTTTTTTTTTTTTTTTTTTTTGAGACGGAGTCTCACTCTGTGGCCCAGGCTGGAGTGCAGTGGCCGGATCTCAGCTCACTGCAAGCTCCGCCTCCCGGGTTTACGCCATTCTCCTGCCTCAGCCTCCCGAGTAGCTGGGACTACAGGCGCCCGCCACCTCACCTAGCTAGTTTTTTGTATTTTTTAGTAGAGACGGGGTTTCACCGTGTTAGCCAGGATGGTCTTGATCTCCTGACCTCGTGATCCGCCCGTCTCGGCCTCCCAAAGTGCTGGGATTACAGGCTTGAGCTACCGCGCCTGGCCGCGCTTATGTTTTTTAAATCACTTTGCCCAAAGATCCTCTTTGATTGGATTTTCATAGGCCTTTACAGGTGAACGGGAATTTAAAGGAGTGGGTACTCTAACCCGTTGGGGTTGTTGGGATTCAGAAACAATACCCCAAAATGAAGGCCTCAGCAGCATCCACAGGAGCAGAAGTTTTTCTCTGACCTTCTCCTGCCCTCCTGTCTCTCAGTTCCATTCTCACCCAAGGCTAGCCATGGAAACTAGAATCGCTCTTCCCCAAAACAGGTCATGGAAACCAGAACCCCTTTCCCCCAAAGCCAGTCACAAAACGTAAAAATACTGCTCTAACTTTCCCTCCAGTTTTCTGTGTCAAAACCAGCCATAAAGACATGACGTGACATGACCAACCTTGTTTGACTGTAGATGATAAGACCTCCCATTCCAGAGAGGGTCCTGCCCCACACCCAGAAGGAAGGAATGCATGCTCAGAGAGGCCTAAAAGAATCTAGAGAGGACTTGCTGGGTTTCCTCCACTCAAGTTTATTCATTGGATCATACTCTTTTTGTCCAAGCACATTTCCACACAGCTGTCCATACTCTGTTGAACCTAGGCATAAAAATGGACTTCTCCTGTATCCTTGAGTCTTTATTCTGAGGACTCCCATACATGTTAAATAAATTTGTGTGCTTTTTCTTCTATTCATTTGCCTCCTGTCAGTGATTTTTAGTGAAGCTTCAGAGGGTGAATGGGAAGTTTTCCCTTGCACCTACAGGGACCTTGTGGAGTTTTGTTTTGTTTTGTTTTGTTTTTCCCTTTAAATATTTCAGGCATGGCTGGTCGCAGTGGCTAATGCCTGTAATCCCAGCACTTTGGGAGGCCGAAGGGGGCAGATCACCTGAGGTCAGGAAGATGACTGGTCTCGAACTCCTGGCCAACATAGTGAAACCCTGTCTCTACTAAAAACACAAAAATTAGCCAGGCGTGGTGGTGCACACCTGTAGTCCCAGCTACTTAGGAGGCTGAAGCAGAAGAATTGCTTGAACCTGGGAAATGGAGGTTGCAGTGAGCTGAGATGGAGCCACTGCACTACAGCCTGGACGACAGAGCAAGACTCCATCTCAAAAATAATCATAATAATAAATAAATAAAGGAATCAAATCAAAACTTCACAGATACAGCACTGATTACATGGGTACACCTTCAATTTATACTCTTTATATATATATATGTTACATTTCAGTAACATTTACCAAAAAGTGGCTGATACAAATGAGGCCTCTGTGTATCATCCTGCTCTCATCCTCCTACTATCTACAGAGGCCCTGAATGTGAACATTGTCATTCTTGTGCACATTTTTGTACTTTTACGTCATATAAATGCATCCAAAAACAATATGTAGTGTTCTTCTGTATCTTTTTAAACTGCATGTAAATGGTGACCTGAGTATATTCCTCTTCACCTTGTTAGTTTTGCTCCACACTGCTTTGTATATTATTATAGACACCAGGCATGCATTAGCAAATACATGGCTGTAAGAAATGTATCTACGTTTATACATGTTTACACTGTGATTACTTTTCTTTTGCACTTTGAGCTACTCTACTTAAAACTTCCTTTTAAGAGGTGATTACATTTGGGAGAATTTCCAACTTGGAGAAATCTGTAGAAAACGGTCTCTACTCCTCCTGCCAGGCCTCTACTCTCCATCCAAGACTATACCCAATACATGCTTGTCTAAAGCTTTAATATATTCAACCAGAAATTTCAAACAACAAACACTTCCTGAAAGGCATCCTTGACATGCAAAGTTATGAGGGAAGGTATTAGGATGCATACAAAAATGTTATACAGGCAACTCTGATTTGTCCTGAAATGCTAATGAGTTATCACACGATTCAATTCCACATCTAGATTTTTTTTAAGCCTCCACTCTCAAACAGGGGCATATGAAGGCAAATTAAAGCAAGTCAGTTAGGAAAACATTCTGCATACAAATTTTGATATCATTTTCCTATTAAGAAGAGAAAAAGGGCCGGGTGCAGTGGCTAACGCCTGTAATCCCAGCACTTTGGGAGGCCAAGGTGGGCGGATCAGGAGGTCAGGAGATGGAGACCATCCTGGCTAACATGGTGAAACCCCGTGTGTACTAAAAATGCAAAAAAAAAAAAAAAAAATTAGCCGGGTGTGGTGGCGGGCGCCTGTGGTCCCAGCTACTCAGGAGGCTGAGGCAGGAGGATGGTGTGAATCCAGGAGGCAGAGGTTGCAGTGAGCCAAGATTGCACCACTGTACACCGGCCTGGGCGACAGATCGAGACTCCGTCTCAAAAAAAAAAGCTGGGCACTGTGTCTCACCCCTCTAATCCCAACACTTTGGGAGGCTGAGGTGGACAGATCGGTTGATCTCATGAGTTCAAGACCAGCCTGGCCAATGTGGTGAAACCCCGTCTCTACTAAAAAATTAAAAAAAAAAAAAAGCCAGACGTGGTGGCACGTGCCTGTACTCCCAGCTACTTGGGAGGCTGAGGTGGGAGGATCACTGAGTCTGAGGAGGTTGAGGCAGCAGTGGGCCATTATAACAATACTCCAGCCTGGGTGACTGAGTGAGACTGTGTGATCCCGTCTCAAAAAAAAAAAAAAAAAATAAGAATAAGAGAAAAAAATCCTCAGATAACCCTCCTCCCATTACCCTCAACACTTGCACCATTTGTTTTACGCAAATGACTGTTTTTCAGGGGCAAAACCAAGTTATCACGCAACTTCTCTGTCATTACCTGATAAAGCTGTAATGGACTAGTACTGTTCTTCTTAGAAATATTTCCAGGTTAGAAACATGAGTATTGCCAGAGAAAAATGTGCTTAAATTTACATCTAAAGATCAGGACCGGGCACGGTGGCTCATGCCTGTAATCCCAGCACTTTGGGAGGCCGAAGCAGGTGTATCACGAGGTCAAGAGTTTCAGACCTGCCTGACCAACATGGTGAAACCCCATCTCTACCAAAAATACAAAAATTAGCCACGCACAGTGGCACGTGCCTGTAATCCCAGCAACTCAAGAGGCTGAGGCAAGAGAATCGCTTGAACCTGGGAGGCGGAGGTTGCAGTGAGCCGAGTGCACCCAGCCTGGGTGACAGAATGAGATTCTGTCTCAAAAAAAAAAAAAAAGGAGGTCTAGGCATTTTGAAGAGTGCCTCATTTTTCAAAGGAGAAACCCTCAATTTGCAACTCTGCAACATAGGGTATCTCACATCTCATTTTACTCACCAGAGTTTTCTTTCCTTTCATACCCTCATCTTTTTTTTTTTTTTTTTTTTTGAGATAGGGTCTTGCTCTGTCACCCAGGCTAGAGTGCAGTGTCATGATCATAGTTCACTGTAACCTCTGCTTCCTGGGTACAAGTGGTCCTCCCACCTCAGCCTCCCGGGTAGCTGGGACCAGAGGTGCACACCGCCACACCTGGCTAATTTTTGTATTTTTTGTAGAGACGGAGTTTCACCCTGTTCCCCAGGCTCATCTCAAACTCCTGGACTCAAGCAATCTGCCCACCTTGGTCTCCCAGATCCCTCGCAATCTTAGGGATCGGCCACTAAGGGGATACTGCTTTGGTTGCATTTTGCAACCCCTGGGGTCGAGATGAGAGGGTTGGATGGGAAGGGCAAATCTAAGTCAAATAATCAACACAATCTTTGCTATAGCTATTTCTTCCTATAATTGAAATGCGTGAGTTTTTACTTTTCCCAAAGAACCGTTAAAGGAATAGAAAAGTACTAAAGTAGTCATTAGTAGATATGTAAATAGGCCCTGTGGTAAGAAAAAAGAACATTTCTGCCATAGATTAACTCTCGTAGTCAGTAGTTATCGAATATTCTCCGTGTGCTGCTCATTGTCCATAGGTACTGAGGGCACAGCAGTGAGCAAGACTGACAAGGTTCTGTCCTTGTGGAGTTGATGTTCTAGTGGGGAGAGACTGAAACAATAAACAAGATTATTTTAGATAGTGGTAAGTGCTATGTAGAAAACAAAATAGGGTAATGTGATGGTGGGGATGGGTAATTAGTTTAGATGGAGTGGTCAGAGAAGGCCTCTCAGAGGAGGTAACCTTTGAGCAGAGTCCTGAATAAGAGTGTGTCAGTGAACAAATACTAACATAGAGTTATTATATGACTCAGTCATGTAACTCTTATATATACCCAAGAAAAATGAAAACCTATGCTCATACAAAAACTTGTACACTAATGTTCATAGCAATATTATTCATAATTGTCAAAAAGTGGAAACAACCTAAATGTTCATCAACTAATTAGTGGATAAACACAATGTGGTATAACCGTACAATGGAATATTATTCCACCACAAAATGGAATGAAGTTGTGCTGTAACATGGATGATCTTTGAAACCATTATGCCAATTGAAATAAACCAGTCACAAAAAGCCATGTATTGTATGATTCCATTTATATGAAATTTCTGGAATAGGCAAATTTATGAAGACAGGTAATACATTCATGGTTGGTGAGGAGATGAGGAATAAGGGGTAATAGCTAAAAGACCTGGGGGTTCTTTTTGGGGTGAAGAGAAGTGTGAAATTAGATAGTGGTGGTGATTTCACAACTTTGAATATATTACAAACCATGGGTTTATACACTTTCAAGTGGGTGAATTTTATTGCACGTGAATTATATTTCAATAAAGAAATATAAAAATCGGATCATGGGCTGGGCACGGTGACTCATGCCTGTAATCCCAGCACTTTGTGAGGCTGAGACGGGTGGATCACCTGAGGTCAGGAGTTCAAGACCAGCCTGGCCAACATGGTGAAATCCTGTCTCTACTAAAAATACAAAAATTAGCTGGGCTTGACGGCTGGCTCCTGTAATCCCAGCTACTCGGGAGGCTGAGGCAAGAGAAGTGCTTGAACCCACGAGGCAGAGGTTGCAGTGAGCTGAGATCGTGCCACTGCACTCCAACCTGAGCGACAGAGGGAGACTCCGTATTAAAAAAAAAAAGAGGCCGGGCGCGGTGGCTCAAGCCTGTAATCCCAGCACTTTGGGAGGCCGAGACGGGCGGATCACGAGGTCAGGAGATCGAGACCATCCCCGTCTCTACTAAAAAATACAAAGAAACTAGCCGGGCGAGGTGGCGGGCGCCTGTAGTCCCAGCTACTCGGGAGGCTGAGGCAGGAGAATGGCGTAAACCCGGGAGGCGGAGCTTGCAGTGAGCTGAGATCCGGCCACTGCACTCCAGCCCAGGCGACAGAGCAAGACTCCGTCTCAAAAAAAAAAAAAGATTGGATAATGAATGCCTGAGAAACAGTACTTTGCTACTCATTTCACAGTAACAGAAAAACATTAAAAAAAAAAAAAAGAGTGAGTCAGTCAGTCATATGGTGATGTGAGGGAAAGGGGTTTTAGGCAGAGAGAACAACAAGTGCAAAGGCCCTGGGGGTGGGGAGAGCTTGGTTTATTTGAGGAACAGAAAGCAGCTGGGTATGGCTGCTGTTGAGCAAGTGAGGGAGAGGGTGATGAAAGATAAGGTGGGAGAAGTAGGTAAAGACCAAAAAGTATACGGTTTTTTACACCATTTTAATGAATTTGGATTTTTTCTCAACATAGTGAGAAAGCATTGGAAAGTTTCAAGCAAGGGAATTGCATGATCTGCTTAAAAAATGTTTAAGATTCCTCTGACTGACAGGTGGAGAATAGTTTGTGAAGTGGGGTAAAAGGAGAGGCGGGTAGAGAAGCTACTGCAGTAGAGAAACAAGTGGTGTCGGTAGCCTGGACAAAGGAGGTAACAGAGGAGATGGGGAGAAGCAGGTGGATTCAGGAAATATTTGGGAGGCAGAATCATCAGGACACACTGACATAGAGTGTGAGGTGGGGGGGAGGGAAAAAGAGAAATTGGGTATAACTTCTAGATTTTTGGTATGAATTACAAATAAATAATTGTTCTTGTTTCAGATATCTTTAGAGCCCTTTTTGGCTATGTGAAAACTTTGGCTGTATCTAGTTATAACTCAGGAATGCAATATGCAGGTCTGTCCTTGTTTCTTTAGTTACTCATTCACCACTATATTGCAGTTTCACCCTTTGCTGTCTCAAATAATCCAACCTCCATCAATAGCTGTATGATAATAATGATGAACGGTCTTTTAATCTTAATTTTACACTTCATTGTTATTATGTTATTATTTCATCCTGCTATTTTCTCTTGCTGCCTACTTATAAATGTGGACTTTCCAGAACATAAACTTTCTGTGAAGGCCACTGCCTGACCACTTGTGTCTGCCAGTGAGTTCAGCAACACAGGGTTCCAAGGAACTACATGAGGCCATTTTTCCTGGGAGTTGCCCATGGCTTTCAATCATCTGTGGTTTTTAATTACTTTTGCTATTCTTCTTTCCATCAGCATAGCTAATTAAGTTGGCTCCAAGTCTCTGGTAAAAAGGTTTTATCGTGAAGAATGAAAATCTGGCCAACTTATTTCACACAATTCAGCTAAAAAGCTGTACACCAGTAACTTAATAAGGTCAAGATAATGTATTTTTTCTATTTTATGCATTTCAGTTTTATAAAGCATTGGTTTCTAAATTGCTTTTTAAATTAATGAATATTTCTAAATACAACAGACTTCTTGTGAAGAAATCAAGTCAGTAGCATTAACTTAATCTTTTTTTTTTTTTTTTTTTTTTGAGATGGAGTCTCGCTCTGTCGCCCAGGCTGGAGTGCAGTGGCCGGATCTCAGCTCACTGCAAGCTCTGCCTCCCGGGTTCATGCCATTCTCCTGCCTCAGCCTCCGGAGTAGCTGGGACTACAGGCGCCCGCCACCTCGCCCAGCTAGTTTTTTGTATTTTTTAGTAGAGACGGGGTTTCACCAAGGATGGTCTCGATCTCCTGACCTCATGATCCGCCCGTCTCGGCCTCCCAAAGTGCTGGGATTACAGGCTTGAGCCACCGCGCCCGGCCGCATTAACTTAATCTTTGATTTTATTAGTTGTTTTTATTAGTTGTACAGAATCATGTAGTTTCTCATTAAGCTACTTAGAAGGTGCTCACCTTTCTTTCGGGCACTGTTTATCTAAGTCTTGAAAGAGACCCTTTTGCACTCAGTGTGTCTGAAATATGTTTCATTACTTTTCCCTCAAGCCTGATTTCTCCTGTGCCTTCTGTTCTAATAAACAGCACTCCCATCCAACCGAGTCAGAAACGTCCCCGTCATCTCGCACATTTGATCAGTTGTTACGTCTTTTCGCCTACCTCCTAAATATCCCACTTATGTGCCCAGCTGTCCATTTCCATTCAACTCCAATGCCACTGCTCTGGCTCAGGCCTCTCTTTTATCTGGAATATTGCAACAGTGTCCTGACAAGCCCCCTCTTCTATTAGTCACCTTCCTCCCCAAGCCATCCTTCATGCTGCAGTCACAGTGACTTTTCTAAATTCAAATCCGATTTTTAATCTCCTGCCTAAAAGCTTTCAATGACTCCCTATAGCTTGTTGGATAAAATCCAAACCCTTAGCACAGCACACACAGTATTCCAATATTTGTCCTTTGCTCACTTTTCCAACATCACCTTCAACATAGGGAACACAGATATTTCTTACGCTCTGGGTATACTGAGTTACTTACAGTGCCCCTAGACTTTGTAGCTGTTGTTTCTCTGCCCAGAAGAATGCTTTCCTTTCCCTTCCAATCGTATCCCCCAGCAAACTCCTATTTTCTTTCAAGACAAAGTTCAAATCTCTTCTCTGTGAAACTTTCTGAGATCCACTCCTTGGCTCTCATAGAGACTAGGTGCTTAATGAATTGTGACGAGTGGGTAAGTGCGTAAATTAATGAAAGGTAGCTCATGGGATCAAGGGTGGGCAATATGGCATAAAGGGTTATGAATGAGGACTTCAGGGCTTTGAAGGATGTGAGAAGTTCAGCCAGAGAGGTTGGATTAGCGATAGGAAGAGGAGGAAACTTGCAGAGAATGGGAGTGGACAAAGACAGATTTATGGTTTTCCTGGTTCAGGGTGACTTTCTTATACTTATTTAATTCTTTCACAAAGTGAAACATGGTTACTACTGAGCTGAAGTTGCTGAAAGAGGAAAGTCACTGAGATAGGCCTTCTATAAAGGGGAAGAAAGATAAAGTCATATTGAAATACGCATTGTTTTTTGTTACAAATGCAGTCAAACGTTTCCACATAGCCCCCCAAAAAATCCACCCTACAAGCAACTCTACACATGTTTATTGTTTTAGTATCTCCTCTTCCTGCTCACATAATGTGGAAAGGTTACTTTTCAACCAAGAAACTTTGGAAAGAAAGCTAAAAGTCCCTGAGAGCCTATAGAGTTCCCACTATGACTTTTAACCCACATTCAATGTGGGGAAGAGATGTGCAGTAATAGCTCAGCCCTCAGATATCCTACGATGCTAAAATAACAAATACCTCTAGAATGTTAGGGCTAGAAGTGCTCTTGAAGGTCATTTGATTTAAATATTTAAATAGATGAGAAACCAAGGCACAGAGGGCTCAGCTTAGTAGCAGGTTGTAATGGGGAAGACACAGAAATAGGCAATTTACAGCACCATGGAGCACGAATCAGAGTAGTATACTAAGGTACTATGGGACGACAGAGGAGAGGCATGCAGCAGAGCTTAGGGATGGGATGGAGAGGTGTCAAGGAAGGAAGTCTTCCTAGAAACCTTAGGTGTCTTGAAGAGGAAAAGTTAGCTTGGAGAAATTTTCTCCTCTCCTGGCCTCTTTTGTGTCCTATATTGTTTATTTTACTAACTTTGAGAGGTGACAACGTGCTAGCAGCCCTGGCTCTCGGCACCTCCTTGGCCTTGGCGGCCACTCTGGCAGTGCGTGAGGAGCCCTTCAGCCCACCACTGCACTGTGGGAGTCCCTCTCTGGGCTGGCCGAGGCCAGAGCCAGCTCCCTCCGCTTGTGGGAGGTGTGGACGGGGAGGCGTGGGCGGGAACCGGGGCTGCGTGTGGTGCTTACCAGGCAGCGCGAGTTCCCGTGGCACCGGATCTGGCCAGCACTTGGAGCGGCTCGCGGGCGCTGCTGGCCCAGGGCAGTGAGGGGCTTAGCACCCAGGCCAGCAGCTGGGGAGGGTGAGCCAGGTCCCCTAGCACTGCCCACCCGCCCACGCAAGCTTGAATTCTCGCCTGGCCTCAGCCGCCTCCCCGCGGGGCAGGGCTTGGAATCTGCAGCCCGCCATGCCGGAGGCCCCCCGAGGTGGGCTCCTAACGGCCTGAGCGTCCCAGACGGACGGGCGCCGCCCCCTGCTCCAAGGCGCCGGGTCCCATCAACTGCCCAAGGGCTGAGGAGTGCAGGCACGCAGTGCCGGACTGGTTGGCAGCTCCGCTGGGGCCCTGGTGTGGGATCCACTAGGGGAAGCCAGCTGGGCTCCTGAGTGGGGTGGGGACTTGGAGAACTTTTATGTCTAGCCAGAGGATTGTATATGCACCAGTCAGCACTCTGTGTCTAGCTCAGGGATTGTGGATGCACCAATCAGCCCTCTGTAGAGCTAATCTGGTGGGGACTTGGAGAACCATTATGTCTAGCTAAAGGATTGTAAATACACCAATCAGCACTCTGTGTCTAGCTCAAGGTTTGTAAACGCACCCATCAGTGCTCTGTGTCTAGCTAATCTAGTATGGACTTGGAGAACCTTTATGTCTAGCTAAAGGATTGTAAATACACCAATCAGCACCCTGTGTCTAGGTCAAGGTTTGTAAATACACCAATCAGCACCCTGTGTCTAGCTCGAGGTTTGTAAACGCACCAATCAGTGGTCTGTGTCTAGTTAATCTGGTGAGGACTTCGAGAACTTTTTGTCTAGCTAGAGGATTGTAAACACGCCAATCAGCACTCTCTCAAAACGGACCAATCAGCTTCCTGTAAAATGGAACAAGCAGCTCTCTGTAAAATGGACCAATCAGCAGGATGTGGGTGGGGTCAGATAAGGGAATAAAAAGCAGGCTGCGGAAACCAGCAGTGGCAACCTGCTTGGGTCTTCTACCACCTGTGGGAGCATTATTCTTTTGCTCTTTACAATAAATCTTGCTGCTGGTCATTCTTTGGGTTCGCACTGCCTTTATGAGCTGTAACACTTATCGCGAAGGTCTGCAGTTTCACACCTGAGGCCAGCGAGACCACGAACCCACCTGGAGGAATGAACAACTCCAGATGCGCCGCCTTAAGAACTGTAACACTCATCGCGAAGGTCTGCTGCTTCACTACTGAAGCCAGTGAGACCATGAACCCACCAGAAGGAGGAAACTCCGAACACGTCTTAACATCAGAAGGAACAAAATCCCGACACACCATCTTTAAGAACTGTAATACTCACTGTGAGGGTCCACGGCTTCATTCTTGAAGTCAGTGAGACCAAGAACCCACCAATTTCGTACACAACTTGACACAGGTTTTGTGATGGATTGGTGAAATATGTCTTGCTTTTCCCATAAAATTCTAAGTTTTAGAAGGAAGGAGGCTGTCCTTTACTCTGTTGTATTGCCTCATAATGCGTAGTTTCTTGTGTACATATATGGTAGATAAGAAACAAATACTATTTAAGTGAATGGGTAAATGAGTAGAGGAGTTATATTTACTGAGTGCTTACATGTTTTAACTTACTGAAATCTCAAATTCTATGAGAGAGGAACTATCATTATCTCATTTAACAGATGAGAAAAGTAAGGTAAAGGGAGATTACTTACTATACAAGTGGAAAGAACAGGGAATCAAGAATTTTGAGTTCTGGACCTCAATAGAACTAGACTAGCAACCATTTGTGGCAAGTGGGTTAGGTTGTTTAAGCCTCTATTTCTCCCTGAGTATGCATTATAATCAGACTGCACTAAATCAAATAGAACTTCACTGGTAATGGTGGGAAATGACTGATCAGAGACACAGCTTGGCTTTGGAACTGAAGGATAACAAGGTTATTTGAATATACCTTTGCATTGTTTCTGTCAAATTTTCATATTCCACTCAGTGAGGGAATCAGCTTGCCCTCTTCTTTCTCACCTTTAGTCAGTGATTTTTCAGCTGCTACCAAAAATCTAAGAACCTAAGCATTGCCCAAATCTTGGCCAGGCACAGTGGCTCGTGCCTATAATCCCAGCACTTTGGGAGGCCGAGGTGGGCAGATCATGAGGTCAGGCGATCGAGACCATCCTGGCCAACATGGTGAAAGCGTGTCTCTACTAAAACCACAAAAATTAGCTGGGCATGGTGGCACGTGCCTTTAATCCCAGCTACTTGGGAGGTTGAGGCAGGAGAATCGCTTGAACCCAGGAGTCAGAGGTTGCAATGAGGCAAGATGGCGCCACTGCACTCCAGCCTGGCAACAGCAAGACTCCATCTCAAAAAAAGAGAAAAAGCATTGCCCAAATCTCACCTTTCATCACCCCAAGCTGGCTGGAGCCCACCCCATAGCCTGTCCAGGTGGGCAGATCTGCTTTTTGAGCAGTTGACCCAAGGTTTATTTCAGGCCAATTTAACAGCTGCATTTCTTTTAAGTTAAATGTGTTATACCACAATGAAGCAAAAAGCTGAAATCTTACAAACGTTTCATGGAGATATTCTTCCAATGAAAAGATACTGAACTCTCAGGTTTATTTATTTACTTATTTATTTATTTATCTATTTTTGAGACAGGGTCTAACTCTGTCACTCAGGCTGGAGTGCTGTGGTGCAATCATGCCTCACTGCAGCCTCGACCTCTCAACCTCAATTGATCTGCCCACTTCAGCCTCTGGAGTAGCTGGGACTACAGGCTTGTGCTACCATGATCATGTGTATATATATATATATGTATATGTGTGTGTATATATATATTTGTAAGACGGGTTCTCACTATTTTACCCAGGCTGGCCTGGGATTTAATAGGACTTTCATTTACATTTCTAACTATTTTATAATAAGTTGGCCTGGTGGTTTGTTGATTTGCTTGTTTGTTTGGAGTTCGTACAAAAATGCAAATTCCTCTGCTAAACACATCTGGCACTCCACAATCTGCCCTCTCTTAATCTCATGGACTTTCCCAGCACGGATCCTTGGCTCTAGTTATACAGATCTTTCCATAGATCTCCTGCAGGATATGTTCAGCCCTGCTTTCCCTAAACCATTCTCCTGGTCCTTGGGGCCCACTCACTCATCATCTAACAATCCCTAATCCACAGCTGCTTTTAAGAGTTTTAGTTGTAAAAAAGAACAAGATAATGTCTTTTGCGGGAACATGGATGGAGCTGGAGGCAATTATCCTTAGCAAACTAACGCAGGAACAGAAAACCAAATACCACATGTTTCACTTATAAGTGGGAGCTAAATGATGAGAACTCATGGACACATAGAGGGGAATAATACACACTGAGGCCTACTTGAGGGTGGAGGGTAGGAGGAGGGAGAAGATCAGAAAAAGTAACTATTGGGTACTAGGCTTAATAACTGGGTGTCGAAATTATCTGTATACCAAACCCCTCGTGAGATGAGTTT
>NW_012116533.1:1501325-1521591 GCF_000951035.1 Colobus angolensis palliatus | reverse complement strand
AAAAAAAAAAAAAGAAAAAGAGTTTTAGTTGTTAATTCTCTTTGTACTTCTATGGTGCACTTGACTTGCTCCCTACAATATTCTTCTTGTTTGCGTATGCCAGGGTGTGCCATTGATTCAAGAAATGTTGGAATCTTGGGCAAGTATTTGCAAAGTTCCCAAGTATCCAAATGCCGAAGCAGTGCGGCCAGAAGAGCAAACACATTCAGACAGAGAAACACGGGAATGCCATTAGCTTTAATATATGAACAGGAGGTTGTGAAAGTCATCTAAGCCAGGTAGCAATCTGCCCTGGCATTGATTTACTGCCGAATCTTCCATTGAGAACTTATAGAGCAGCAATGACTTCTAACATCATGATCCTATTTTTTGTTGGTTTTTTTTCACCCCCAAATGGAAACTGGTAACTTTTATCAGATGGAAAGGGAAAAAAGCTATGAAAGACAACCACAGGCTGTAAATGGAGAGTAGAAAGCAAAAACACAAAAAAAGTAGAGAAGGTAAAAAGAACTACTGGATGACTCTTTCATTAACTGGCTCTGTGATCTTGGGCAAGGCATGTCACATTTTTCAGCCTCCAGTTCCCCATTTCAAAAGTCTCTTCTGGGGCAGAACTTGTCAATCAGGAAAAATTGAAATTGGACTAAGTATTAACTAACATTAGAAAATCATTGCTGATTTTGTTAGAATGGTATTGTGATTCTGTTTTAAAAAACAATCTGTTAGAGATACATACTGATCTATTTATGAGTGAAATGACATTAAGTCTGGGATTTGCTTTAAAATGCTCATTCCCTCCAAAAAACTTTCTTTTAACTAGGGAGAGGATTCGACAGATGAAACAAGAATGGCAAAATATTGATGACTGTTAAAACTAGGCAATGAATGCATGGGAGTTTATTATGTAAGTCTCTCTAACTTTGTATATGTTTCAAATAATTGTCACTAATGAAATGTTAAATTAAAAAAAAAAATTAGGTTGTTTATTTCAAAGGAAGAAGAGACAGAACATCAAAATTATACGAAAGGCCAGGGGAATAAAGTTAGTTAACCTAAGAACTAGGTTCTAGAACATGAACTAACCTAGAACATGTACTCTACCTATGTTCATTTTTAGCCATCAAATTACCCTTGTAAATAATATATGACAACAACTATTGCATGGATACTGTGTATATGTATATTTAGATATAGTCTCGCTCTGTCACCCAGGCTGGAGTGCAGCGGTGTGACCCTGGCTCACTGCAGCTTCTGCCTCCTGGGTTCAAGCAATTATTGTGCTTCAGTCTCCCGAGTAACTGGGATTATAGGCATGCCTGGCTAATATATATGTATATATTTTAGTAGAGATGAGGTTCCCTCTCTCTATATATATATAATATATATATTATACACTTATATTTGCATTTCTATATATATGTATATAATATTTTAGTAGAGATGCAGCTTCACCATGTTGGCCAGGCACAAACTCCTGACTTCAGATGATCTGCCCACCTCTGCCTCCCAAAGTGCGGAGATTACAGGCATGAGTCATTGTGCCTGGCATATATATATATATTTTTTGCATGCTATTTTATTTAGAGACCATGGCTCAAAAGTACTAATACTATTTACATGCCACCTAGGCATGACTTCCTTTTACCAGATACCAGAACTACTTTATCTCCTGGCCAGGTCTGACCCTGGAAACAGCTGTTTTCCCCTTATTGAATGACGGTATCCATTTTGGCAGTGTGAGCCCACTGGAATGAAAACTGCCAAACCCCAAAGTTGACTGAAAGTCACCACAGAGATAAAAATATGGGGCCATTATTGACTCAAGGATAGAAATTAAGCAATGAAAGGATAAGATCTGTCCATGAAATTATTGATTACAAAATAAACTCATGACTCAATCTCCCACTCACGTTTATTCAAAATGTTTATTCAAAATGTTGCAAGCTTGAAAGATCAATCCTTGCAATGTAAACTTGCAGACTTTGTGGTGAGCAAATATTACATCTTTCTATGGGCACATCTGGGAATTGCCTTTGCCAGACAGAGCTGTGTTGCTTTCTTGGCCCTGCACTCACTCCAGCTAAAGGTTAGTTGTTACCACCTGCTGCCTCTGGCCAGGCTTACTTGAGACTGGGCTTCACTAAAGTTCAGGGTTGGGGTTGGTGGGGAGGAGGAGGCAGGGGAAAATGGGCCAACAAGTTGACTCAGTCACAGGTTATTTTTCTTGCCATCATGTCCTGCAGCTATTCTAGTAAACCTCTTAATGGTTGGCATTTGCCAGGACATGGAACTCTTTAGCTTTATCTGGCATCCTAATTCTCTTAATCACTGTTGCCTCTTTTGGCTTATGGCACATAAATGTCCCAAACTGTGGAATTTCCTATGGCTTACCACAAGATGGGAAGGATAGGGCTCTTACATGTGTGAAAGAATGAGGGGAAACAATCATAATTAATAACACTTATAAACTACTGACTGCCGAGAATTGATTCATATAATCCTCACAACAACCCTATGAAGTAGAAACTGTTATTATTCCCATTCTGCAGATGAGCAAATCGAGGCTAATGTAACACAGTCCATAAGCTGTAGAGGCAGGATTTGAATCCAGGTATATGTTATGCCTGAGCCCATGCTTTTAATCACCCAGCTATATACTGCCTTCTGAAAGAGTGTCCCTTGAACTCTCATTTGCTGAACTGTGCTAGAGTTTGAACTATGCTAGAGTTGCTCCAGGTAAAGAAGTCCCACCAGCATGAATGCAAACATCAGAAACTCTAGCTTGTTTTTTTTTTTTTTTTGTATGCTGCCACCATAGTTAAGCCAGTTTCTTGTGCAATATATGTGTTAGTTCATTAGAAGGAGTTGAGAGGAACAGATTTTCCTCTAAGAAACAGTTGGTTAACTCCTCTTTTCACAGGAACTAAACATTTCTGGTGTTTAGGAGCAATGTAGAAGCAAAAGATTTACTTCACTGTGTGGGATCTCAAGTCATCAATCAGTTAGGATTAGAAGCTACTCTTAATTTGGGGGGAAATGTTTATAAACCGGAAAAACCAATGTTGGCAAAAGCTGAAATAGACTAGAGATGGAATTCCTCCCCTAAAGACTCACCATTTGCATGGGAGGGGAGTTTTGGAATGGAATACTTTCCAAGGGTGCTGGTAGACAGAACTATTTTAGTGGGTACTGTTGTAGAAGCTACAACTACATAGTTGCTGAGGGGAACTTAAGCTAGAAGACCAAAATTGGGTGATACTCACGGGGAAAGTCTTCCTTGAAGAGGTGACTTGAGATGGATATTGAAGGAAGCAAACAAAAATAAAGGAAATAAATGGGAAATCAGGATAAAGGGAATGGTATATGTGAACACTTAGAGCTATGTGTTTGAGATTAGTTTGGCACATTTGACTGGATTGTAGAATAAGAAGGGATTAAACAACAAACATTTATCAAGCACCTACTGTATATCAAGCATTGCACTAAACTTTGAGAATGCAAAGGAGAACACAACGTGGTCCCAGGCAACCTTTGGGGTCCTCCCCATGCAGTAGGAGGGACCGAGGCACACATAAGCCCTCACGGTCCAATGGGTGCTGTGGTGGAGGAACATACCTGGGAAAGTTGGAGAAGGCTTCATGGATGAAGGAGGCTTGAGGGGCATCCTGGGCGATGACGGATTTTGTCATGAGGAACAGTGGAGAGAGGGGAAGGATATTCCAGGCAGAGGGAGCAATATTTGTGTGACAGGGCCTAGTGCATGTTTGAGAGGGCGGGAGAATCATGGCTGGGCGCATCACAGGCAGCAGCAGAAGGCAAGTGGACGAGTGTTTGGAGTCAGCTATTCAGAGCCCTATTGGTCAAGCTGAAGGTTTTGTTCTGTGAGCAAGAGGGAGCCACTGGAGCTTTTTATTAAGGCAGACGTGGGACAGAACAGGAAGACAGTCCTTATCGCACCAGGGTGTGGAAGGATTGGAGGGAAGAGAGGCCAGCTGCAGGCAGACCAATTGGGAGACCATCTCCAGGGTCTGGGCAAGAAGCGGAACAGGCTCTGAACCACGACTGTGGCAGTGAGAGCCGAGAGGAGGGGATGACTCAGGGCACATGTCAATAGGTAGAAACCTCAGGGCTGGCTGTCATGGGGTCAAGGAGAGGGAAAAGGTGACAAGGACCCTGAGGTTCCAGCTTGGGTTTGTGGTGACACTGTCAACTGAGGCAGGGAACACAAGACTGTTAGTAGAGAGGGGGAGTGAGGGGAGGCAGGTGATAAGGTCTGTTTGGACTTGTTGGATTTGGGGTGCTAGATCGTGGACATGTTGAGCAAGAAACTGGGAATCTTGGCTTTGAGCCCAGGTGAGACATGGGGGCTGGACGGCCACCACGGTCAAGGGGTATTAGTTGACCTCATGGGACTGGATGGGATTTCTCCTCTCCCATTTTACTCCTCCAGGGCAAAGCCTGGGGACAGAGTCAGGTGAACCCCAGTATTTGGGGAGTGAGGTGGTGGCAGACACCAGCTGGGAGTGAGAAGACACCCTTCTTCCGGCCCTTCCCAGAAATGTCATCCCCTTTTCCTCAGGGTCATGGTCCTTGTTCCAGGGCTGCACTCAGCCCAGTGACAGAAGGAAGGGAGGGAGGGAAGGAAGGAAGGAGGGAGAGAGGGAGGGAGAGCGGGAGGGAGGGAAGGAGGAAGGACCTCTGTGCACAGAACTCATGCCCACACAGGGGCCATGAAGCAAGGCAAGAACAGTCACTTCAGCTCTTGAGTCCTTCAATGTGGGCGTGTCTTCTAACAAAACCCAATAAATTAACGGTTGGGGATTTGGGGCAGCAAGGACAAAGACCACAACTCTACATTGACATTTGGAGCATTCAGTGCCAGCGACTGAGTCTCCACTGCTGCAGAGCTGGGAACACATTCACGGCAGCATTTTTTCAAGCTCCTGTCTGCAAACCACAGCCAGTCTCCTAGGAGTCCTAACACTTTAATTAGACCTAGCTGGTCCCAGAACAAAATCCCATAATCCCATAAATCTAATGCAACAAGTTAGGCATGAGAGTTTTAGTCACATTCTGAATGCAAGCAGCACTTATCCAGGATGGTAGGAAATGGCTTATATCCATAATCAAAGGTGTTACTTTAACTGAGATTTGTTATAAACAGTCACCATTTTCTGGGTTGGGGGCATAGAAACTAAGAAAGTCTCCACACACACACCCAACCTATGCCATTTTAATGTCTTCTATATTTTGCTATATTTTCCTTGAACTGAGAGTGAGTGCTGGGACTGGACTACCTAGGGTTTAGCACAAGATACAGCTGCCCTGAGGCCTCTTCCTTACCACCTCTTTTTTTGTCCCTTTAGGAGTTAAGTCACTTGGCGCCCTCTTCTTAGACTGAATCTGAAGACAACCCAGAAATTCTGGCAATGCTTGGGAAAACTGCCCTGGGAGCAGTAGCTGTTTAACCTCCAGGGACCCAGTTATTCCCCAAGTTCCCACAGACACAAACCTAGGTTCTTTCTTCAGAAATGCTGCCCCTGAGGCATTTCTGTGTTACTTTAGGCCATGAATAACTAGGCATCAAGTGTGAGTAATTCGAGGAAACCCAGGAGCAGCTACTAAAATTTTGCTCTCAGGCCCAAGAGTGCTACAAGCTGGCCTTTCTTGCTGCTTAAGGTAATCATCAGAAAGTGAGCTGTATCTTCTCTGAGGTTCCCAAAAGCTTGCAAGGAACCTCCAGGAAACTCTAGCTTAGCCTTAGCCCTTGATGTTTAACACTGACATGTGAACCTTGCCCTAACTTTGTTTTCAGAACACTAACCAAGATGACTTTGGTCTCCCAGTGATTTCTTTGTTAAGTCCTTGGAGTTCCAAAGCCAATTGCCTAGAACTTCTTCAGGGAAGTAGGACAGATCCCAGTTAACTCCAAGTTTCAAGAACCTCTTGCCTTGCATGGGCTTTTATGATATAGTCAGCCAGTCTCCCTGACCCATAGGATTTATTTCTGTTTTCTCTTCTGAGTCCACCAAGTGAGTAGTTATGAGTAGGTGCAGTCTCAGCTAATCCCCAGGTCGGGCAAATCTGACCCATTGGATCACATAAGTCTGAGGAGCCTCTCTTCCAGTCCCCGCTAAAATGATCTTCAATGCCCCCTAGTTTCCAGAGGCTAGGAAATGAGTTATTGTGGACAGTCTTGCTCCACAATTACTGGGACCCGAGAACTCCTAGAACTTCTCTTATGGGCCCTTGATTCCTCTGGTTCACAGAGGCAGATTTTCCAAAAGACCCTTGAGGTGGCTCAGAAGGGGAGGGCTCTGTCAGCTAGGGAGCACAACACCAGTTTTGGGGCTCTCACCAGTAGAGAAAGCCCCTTGGGCCAGGTCAGAGCCAAGGTAGGATCCCCAAGCCCAGTGGAGTGATTGATTCCTACTTCAGCTATACATAAGGACACCCAGGAAAGGGATGCCAGAGTCAGGGTCTTTTCCTGAGAGAGATGAGTTACTTGCCCACTGACACTGTTGAGTAAATTTCTCCTCCTTTATGCCTCCTATACAATGGCCAACCATAGCCCCTGTGTTGCTTTCAAAGCTAATTATGAGTGTCAGTTTGACACTGGAACAAAGAGTTAACAAGACAATTAGTTTCTGATTATACTAGAGCCAGTTGCCACTCTACCTGAATGGCCTGGGGTCTCAGGAATGCCAGTGTGTCAGGAACAGGTCTGGTGATGGATACCATTGCAGCTCCCTAGGAGAGCTTAAAGGATTACTCTGGAGCCTTTCATCCTGTCCCCATTAACTAGTCCAGGAGCCAGAATTTATGAGAACAGTTCTTATCTGAAGGATCTTCAGAGCTTAAAGCCAGGGCTGGCAGCCAGCTGAGATCAAATTGACACCCAACCTGGGGAGCCCTGAAGCTAAAATAAAAGAAACAGTTCCAGTTGTGGCCATTGCTAGGCTAAGTGGTGAACAAACTAGCCAAAGGAAACAAGTGGTATCATCTTACAAATAAAAGAATTCATGCTTATGGTCCCAGCCTCTGGAGTCAAATAGACTGGCATTTGTGTTCAAGTTCTGCCACTTTCTAGCTTTGTAACTCATGGCAAGCCACACAGCCTCTCTGACCCTTAGTTTCTTAATGAATAAAATGGAGACTACTGATGTACTTCCTTCACAGGGTTAATGGATGAGTATTAAATGAGTCCTTGCATGTTGAGCCTTTAACATAGAACTTGACTGTAACAAGACCCCCAAAATAAGGCATAGTGTTGTTATCACAGATCTCATTAGCCTTCTCACTGGGATATAGTGGAAAAAGAAAAGGCCAGGGGTCAACTATTGAACAGGCCAAACTGCTTGACAGTCAGGCCACAGTGGAGATTTCCAGATACTGTTAGTGATGGAGTCCTTGTTTTCTCTTATGGTCCGTGTGACCTGAGTTGTGGGTGCCTCCAGAACTGTAGAATATGTAGAATACTCATTTATGTGCTTTACTCTTACCCTGATATTACTGAATGTTGTCACTTGTAGTCCAAGGGCCTTTCCCCCAAACCCAGGTTCCTGTTTTCTCTCCTAACCAATCTGACCTGAGGTGTGGGTGGCTGCCTCTAGGACTGATAAGATATAAGATAGTATAAGCACTATTTTCCAAGTAAAAGGGCAGAATCGGTGGGTGGCACAAGCCAAGAATGATTCAGTGATATTTCCTGACCAGGCCTGGCTTGTCATTAAGAAATTTCTTCAGAAGTAACTAGGCAGCCTTCAAAACACAGATTCCTTGGCTTATCCTCAAAGACTCTGCTTCAACGAGTCTGGAGTAGAATTCAGGATTGAGTAAACTCCCAAGAGGAGTCTGATGCACAGCTAAGGTTGAGAACAGTTAAATTGTATAAATGCCTCTCTGAAAAAAAAATAAGTCTAACATTTCAATGAGCATTGGATTTGCTTGGTGGGGTGGGATTTGTTAAAATACAGATTTCTGGACTCATCCACTAGATCTTCTGATCTGGTAGTTCCAGGGTAGGCCTCAGACTTCTGAATTTTTAACCAGTGCCCTCAGGTAACTCTGGTCTAGGGGAAATAATTACTTCCTTTGTGATCATTCCTGGCTAGTACAATCCAAAGATTTTCCAGAGATTTTCTCATTCTTGCCATAATAAAATAAGAAGTAAACAAAAATACTTTATTTTAGATCATTATATTATTGAAGATTGCATTGGCTATCTATTGCTTCAAAGCAAATTACCCCAAAATCAGTAGCTTAAGACAACATTTATTATCTCATGGTATCTGTGGGTCAGCAACTTGAGCATGGTGTAGTTGGTTGCCTCTGGCTTAGGGTCTCTCAGAAGGCTGTAATCAAGGTGCAGTGCATGGTCTGTGGTCTCATCTGAAGGCTCAGCTTGGGGAAGTATCTGCTTCCAAACTCACTTCTGTGGTAGCTAGAAGGATTCAGTCCTCTCTGGCTGTTGGCCAGAGACATCAGTTCCTTGCCATGTGGACCTCTCCATAGGGCAGCTCACAGCTCATAAAATGGCAGTTGACTTCCTTCAGAGCGAGCAAAGGAGAGAGAAAGAGAAAGCAAGGGAGAAATCATAACTTAGTCTCAGAAGTGTAGTCCCATTACTTTTGCCATATTCTGCTAGTTAGGAGCAAGTAACTAGATTCAGCCCACACTCAAGGGGTTGGGATTACACAAGGGCCTGAATACCAGGAGGTGGGAATCACTGGGGGCAATCTCAGAGGCTTCCTACCACAATGCTAACTTTTTTTTTTTTTTTTTTTTTGAGACGGAGTCTTGCTCTGCTGCCCAGGCTGGAGTGCAGTGGCCGGATCTCAGCTCACTGCAAGCTCCGCCTCCTGGGTTTACGCCATTCTCCTGCCTCAGCCTCCCGAGTAGCTGGGACTACAGGTGCCTGCCACCTCGCCCAGCTAGTTTTTTGTATTTTTTTTAGTAGAGACGGGGTTTCACCGGGTTAGCCAGGATGGTCTCGATCTCCTGACCTCGTGATCCGCCCATCTCGGCCTCCCAAAGTGCTGGGATTACAGGCTTGAGCCACCGCGCCCGGCCCCACAATGCTAACATTTTAAAAATATATTTTAATGCAATTTTTAATATTATTTAAAATACAGGAAAAATTGATTTACCTTATTTGAGTGATGCACACTGCTTAAAGTATGCAAAATGAACATAACTTTTGACAGCTATAAACATAATATTACAGTATGTTTTATTTGGAGACTGAACGTATATTAAAATGTCAAAAGAAGTTATATATTATGGCATCAAAACTAGACAAAAACTGCTTTCATGTCATGCTGTTGGAAATTGTTGCATTTTGTATTGTAAAAATAAGTTCACATATTTACATAATTTTAGTATTTTGTTTCTAAATGAAGACATTAGAATAAAATACTATTTCTCTAGACTTTCTTCACCAATAATATAGCAAATGTGTTTATTCTTTTTTCCCCAAGAAATGTAGAGCCAAATTAGATATAATTGTTACTATACCTTTAGTTTTGCCTTTGATGTTTAAAGTATGAGAGATAGCTTAATGTACTATATAATTTTTTAAAATCAGATTGTTATCACTTAGGAATCTGATAAATAGCAGTTTCAGACAATATATTGGTTTGCTAGGGCTTCCATAACAAAGTACCACAGACTGAGTGGCTTAAACAACAGACATTTATTTTCTCACAATTCTGGAGACTAGATGCCAAGATCAAGGAGTTGGCAGGATTGGTTTCTTCTGTGGCCTCTCTCCTTGGCTTGGAGATAGTTGTCTTCTTCCTGTGTCTTCATGGTCTTCTCTCTGTGTGTGTCTGTGTTCAAATTTTCTCCTCTTATGAGGTCACCAGTCATAGTGGATTAGGGCCTGCCCTAATGACCTCATTTTAACTTAATTACCTCTTAAAAGACCTTATCTCTAAACACAGACACAATCAGAAGTATTTGAAGTTAGGACTTCAACATATGCATTTGTTGTGGGGTAGGGAACACAATTCAGCTCATACAATAACGAATTTTCAGAATCACTATCATTCTTATCTTTATTCACTTGCATTTCAACAGCAGTCTTGTGCTTCTTGTCTTTAGCCAACAATCCACTGTGGGCATAAATGAAAGAATACATGACTATAAATTTAAAAAACATATAACTGTATGATTATTAAACCGCCAGACTAGCCTGCAATGAGTAACAAAGTGATAAAACAAGCCGAGTAATAGGAGTTTGAACATGGTAGTCCAAGATCCACTAACTGCCAGATGGTCAACTCTTGAGCACCATGAACCTCACTCTGAAATAGGAGAGGAAGATTAGCAGTAAAGCAGAATAAGGCACCAGAGCCAGCAAGTGCATAGCTCCTCAAGAAACCCAAAAGCCTCCCAATTTAAATTGCTACGAAAGTCTCCACCTACTTCCACCTTCTTCCACAATTAAACTTGTTTTGCTCCAAACATTAACATTAGAGAAAAAAAAATTATTATTCAATTTATTTCTGCTTCATTTAATTATTGGTTTTGCTACAGTCATTTTCTGCTATTTTCTTTGGCCAAGATTCAGTATTTCATCAACATTAAAGGTTAGAGAAACTCTTGCGGGTTGGACTTGGAACCTAGTCAACATTTACACTATTGATCCTTGGGGACATGAAATGTGAGTTCAAAAAACTGACTTGCAAACACTTTTTAGAACCGACTCTATTTGTAAGCTTGGAACTGCTTATTTCCTGTATGAGAATTCTCAATTTAAAAAAGAATAGGGGCCAGGCGCGGTGGCTCAAGCCTGTAATCCCAGCACTTTGGGAGGCCGAGACGGGCGGATCACAAGGTCAGGAGATCGAGACCATCCTGGCTAACACGGTGAAACCCCCGTCTCTACTAAAATACAAAAAACTAGCCGAGCGTGTTGGCGGGCGCCTGTAGTCCCAGCTACTCGGGAGGCTGAGGCAGGAGAATGGCGTGAACCCGGGAGGCGGAGCTTGCAGTGAGCTGAGATCCGGCCACTGCACTCCAGCCTGGGCGACAGAGCGAGACTCCGTCTCAAAAAAAAAAAAAGAATAGGAAGACAATAAAACACATTTAACACTAAAATTCTACTAAGCATGACTGATTCTTTCTTCAAGGGCTCCAAAAGCCCTTCAGGGTCTTGCTCTGTAATGAGCAGAAATTAAAGTGGTGCAGAAGTCATAGGAAACTGGGCTAATCTCAGCACTTTCCTCGAAGTGGGTAACCCCTCTGCCTGAAATGGGCCGAACTGGGTCCCAGAATTTCACAACCATTTCAGTAATTGTAATTTTCCCTAACAAAGAGAGAGACAATCAAGTTCATCTGTCAATGCTCACTCGAGTTCATTGAGAGCACTTTTCTGGCTTCGGGAGAAGATACAAAAAATTGAGTCAAGACATAGTTTCTGCTCAATATGACAACTTTTATAAGTAGGGTTAGATTTTGGCCAGGCATGGTGGCTCACACCTGTAATCCCAGCACTTTGGGAGGCCGAGGCAGGCGGATCACGAGGTCAGGAGATCAAGACCATCCTGGCTAAGCCGGTGAAACCCTGTCTCTACCAAAAATACAAAAAATTAGCCAGGCGTGGTGGCAGGCACCTGTAGTCCCAGCTACTTGGGAGGCTGAGGCAGGAGAATGGCGTGAACCCAGGAGGTGGAGCTTGCAGTGAGCCAAGATCGCGCCACTGCACTCCAGCCTGGGCGACAGAGCGACTCGGTCTCAATAAATAAATAAATAAATAAATAAATAAAAAGTAGGGTTAGATTTTACAAGCAAGGTTTATACCTTTGTGTCTTCTAGCCTTTATTCAGTTGTATTTTGGGAGACCTAGGATCTATTTCTTTGTTGATTTTTCTTTTTTTAAATTGTTTGTTATCATTATGATCCATAGTAGGCAAAGTCAAGTCACATTTTGGTAGTTTGGGGAGGCTCATATCCCAAATGGCAAAACCAGCTCCCCAGCTCATTAGCTGAAGGTTTTCTCAGATGATTCCCACTGCTAGAACGTTTTCTCTGTGCTCCGTTAACTCTCCAGTGCATTCTGTGCTTTGCACTGGATGGGTACAGGACACTATTTACTGGGTACAATACGTTATTGCATTCAATTGACAAATATGCAGAGATAGAACAAGATTATAATAATTGAGGTCTTAGGCAACGTGGGAGGTGTAGCGAATATGGTGCAGGCTGCATTGTCCAACAAAGAGAAAGCAAAATCGGTCATTTTGGGGAGCATATTTCAGAGCAGAGCCAAGAAAGGCAACTCCCTTCCTAGAAGTTCTGAAACCATGGCAACTTTGGTTATTTAGTCATATTTTCTGGAATACACTATTTAATGATGATGTAAATTCAATGGTTCTGTGGAGGTGGTGTCTTGGGAAACTTGAAATCTGATTCCTAACCCTGTAAGATAAAGCAGAATTGATTTGACAGAGGTGTAGGGAAAAGGAATGGCAATGGATAAAGAACACAAAGAAGGAAAAAATAGAGAATATCATGAAGCAACATGAAGCGTGACAACAAGGAATTTAATCATTCTTTTTGATTAAATAAACATTTAATAGAACTTTTACGTCAGAAATTTCTTAAGCCACTGGAATCGGAAATGGCCTTTCCTTTTTCCCCAGGCCGGATGTTGCATGGTGATCCAAATTAGAAGGTTTTGTGATTGTCTTTTAATTGAAAATGTAGCTGTCTTGATCTCTTTTAAATCTTTCTCAAGCATTCAGTTACAAAGAGACAATCTAAGTAATGTAGATTTAAAGTAAAATATGAAAATAATTTGCTGAATAATTAACAGAACTTCAAATGATTTTTCCCAGAAGTTCCTCAGTGCAGGCTATGAAAGATTATTTTCTGCATCAAAGTTATCCGTGTGAACTACCAGTGCCAATCTGTAGTTGGAGTTTTTCATCTCTTTTGTGGTTCCTATAGATCTGACCTGGTAATCTCCAAGGTTGTAACTACTGGTGTGTTGTTAGTTCTTCATTAGGTCATCTTGTATTTTCATCTCAGTCTAAGTAGAGAATCCAAGTCTAAGACAAGAACCATTTTCTTTCAAAAGTTTGACCTGAATTTGACCCAGGAAATGTGTGTGCACGTGTGCGTGCTTTCAGCAGCCAGAGTTTTAAGGGTAAACAGATAAAATATGTAACATCTTGATTTGAGTCAAGGTTTAAAAAACAAACATCACAGCTGAAGTTTAAAGAATTACCTCTCACTTCCAGTTTAGAGCTTAAATATTGGACTGTATTTTCAAAATGCACCCAGAAACTGGGAGAAAATTCATGTCTTTTATCACTAGTGGGCGCCAGAGACACGTTGAGAAACCACAGTTGAATTTTTAAAAATAGCTTTCCTTTTAGCGGGTTGAAGAAATGAAAAGTATTAATTTTCATAATTTGGGCTACCTCCAACTTTTAAACTTTTCCAGTTTGGATGATATATCGAAGGCTCAATTGGGTACCTTTTTTTGTAATTTAAACATTTATTTTAGATTTCGAGAGTACATGTTTGTTATGTGGGTTTATTGCATGATGATGAGGTTTGGGGTATGAATGATCTTGTCACCCAGGTAGTGAGGATAGTATCCAACAGGCAGTTTTTTAGCTCCTGTCTCCATCCTCTCTCTCTGCCTCCTCTAGTAGATCCCAGTGTCTAATGTTGCCATCTTTATATCCATGGGTACCCAATGTTTAACTCCCACTTATGAGTGAAACATGGCAGTATTTGGTTTTCTGTTCCTGCATTAATTTGCTAAGGATAATGACCTCCAGCTGCATCCATATTGCTGCAAAGGACATGATTTCATTCTTTTTTATGGCTGTATAATATTCCATGGTGTATACATACCACATTTTCTTTATCCAATGATTGGGTACCTTTTGATTGCCATACCTCAAATAGAAAGGATTGGTTTCATTTCCTAGAGAGATAAGAGGAATAAAGAAAACTGCTTATCAATTTTCTGGTGCTTACTATGCACCAAGCACTGTGAGAAGTGATTGTCATGCCATATCTCATTTAATCTTTACAAGAATTTTAGCAAGTGGATGCTATTACTATCTCCATTTACCAGATGAGAAAATTGAGGCATAGGAGTTAAGTAATTTGCTTAAGGTGACACGAAGTGGTAGAATTGAGACTCAAACCCAGGACCATTTGACACCACAGTCCAGACTTGTTTCGGAAACCACATCACCTATATGCTCTCTTTATTCTACAAATTTTCGACTCAGTTGGAGAATAAGAAATGTTATCCAAATTGTGTGTGACTAGGCCTTTAATCAAAATCGAACTGTCTCAATGCAAAGTTCTAGTTTGCAATTAAATAGAAGGAAAGAAAAAACTCAAACAAATAAACAAAAAAAGTAGAATTTAAGATTTTTGGATGTGGGAAGTCTTGGGGAAAAAAACCTCCCCAGGTACACTTCTAGATGGGGGAAAGATCATAGGAGATCCTTAAGCTGTTTTTTTCAGATTTAATTTCCTTAACCTGAGAGTTCAAAGTTTTGGTTGCTCAGCTATCAGGAAAGCCAGTGTCTTCAGCCTTGCAAATAAAAGTATCAGTACCTTTGCAAAGTTGGAGAAAAATCTATCCAGTCTGAGACATCAAGGTTTCATGTGCTTTACAAAACAAAACCAGGTCATTTATTTGTGTTGTAGCCCATTTTACTTCTGGGCTAAATGTCAGAAGGACAAAGGCACAATTGTCTTTCTTGACTTACAAGAATAAAGGAAGTGATAGTAAAGCTCTCAATTTTTGTGTGTGAATAGAAGATAGGAAGTAGCCCTGATGATCTAAAATGGCTGAAAGCCAAAGACTTACATGATTTCCAACACTATAGAGCTGGTTAACATAGCTTTCTATAGCTAATATTATAACTACTTTCCACTTTACGTTTTTTTTAGTACATACTATATAACAGGGAGTTTAAATAGTGACATTTGACTGGGTATGGTGGCTCATGCCTGTAATCCCAGCACTCTGGGAAGCCAAGACAGGAGATTTGCTTGAGCCCAGGAGTTCAAGACCAGCCTGGGCAACATGGTGAGATCCCACTTCTACAAAAAATTGGAAAAAAAAAAAAGGCTAGGCATGATGTTGTACACCTGTATTCTCAGTTACTCGGAAGACTGAAGTGGGAGGATCTCTTGGAGCCCAGGAGATTGAGGCTGCAGTGAGCGGTGTTCATGCCACTGCACTCCACCTTGGACAACAGAGTAAGACTCTGTCTAAATAAATAAATGACACTAATATGCTTCAAGTAGTGTGCTAAGAGCTTTATTTCAATTATATTATATAAACTCCACAAAACACTATTCAGCCGTTACTACTCTTACTAAAGTAATACATGCATATAGCTGAACAGATAGTCCCCCAAAGTCGTATGTTGAAAAAAAAGCAACAGCTACCTCCATCCTCCCAATCCCTGTGTCCTACTTGTAAGAGGCAACCATTCTTATCTCTCTTGGTTGGTTTATGGTTTTGCTTTGGTATGCAACTCTAAATTCTGGAATTATAGCTTATATTGCTCTTTGCTGATATATAAATTTTAAGTGGTTTTTAAAAATACACTTCTTGTATGGGATATGATGATTTAGCTTCCTTCTAACACTTTCCCTTCCTTACATACACACAGTTCTCTAGTTTTTCTCTTCTAACCCTTTCCCTTCCTTACACACACACAGTTCTCTAGTTTTTCTTAGAATTAATGATGATTTTCTTTTTCACTAGCTTAGTTTTGTGTGCCTATTAGTACTAATCCAACCCCAGACTTTATAAAAGGACTCTAAAACGCTTCTCAATATGGCCAACATATCAGGTAATTTGTTGGTTCCATCTTTTTCCTGGATACATCTTTCCAGACCCTTCCATCTACCTATCCCTAACCCACAGCATAGCTTTCTTTCTGGGCTTTCCTTTCACCTCCATCCTGGGAATTTTCTTTATCAGTCTCTTGTGTTCAACCTTCTGCTTCCTGAACCCCATATATTCCTTTGGCCACTCCCTTGTATTGGTAGAGCACATGTTCTGGTGGCTTCCTGAGAAATGATTAGTGAGAGGTAAATTTTTGGAGACCTTATCCTCAGCATTCTGAAATTTCATAATAATGTGTCTCTATGTGTTTTATAGTCATTGTAATAAATACATAGTTGGCCCTTTAGTCTGTAAACTCATTTCCTTCTGTTTGGAGGGAAATTTCTTTTATTATGTCTTTGATTATTTCTTCCCCTCTATTTTCCTGTTCTCTGTCTGGGCATTCCTAATGGATATTGGTTCTCTAATTCTCCTGTTCTTTTTCTCTTTTCCCCAACTCTTTGCACTTTTGTTTTACATTCTTAGAGATTAATTAAAAATATATCCATAGATACCTAATAAATAAACTTTTAATTTTTAAAAAATTTCTATTCAAGTAGTTTGAGTTTTTAAGAGCTCATTTTTTTTTCTTTTCTTCTCTTCTTTTTTTTTTTTTTTTTTTTTGTGTGTGTAGGGCCACCCTGAAAGGCAGACAGGTTTAATGGGCTACAGCCAGGAAATCAGCAGTTGGACTTGGCCATAAGCTCCAGCTTTTTCTTCTCAATGGCATAGGAGTTGGAAGAGCTCTTGGCAGTGTTGATGAGCTTATCAGCCAGGTATTCAGTGACGGTCTTGATATTCTGGAAGGCAGCCTCACTGGCACCTGTGTACAGCAGCCAGATGGCTTGATTCACATGGCACAGTGGGGAGATGTCCATGTCCTGCTATCTCACAGTCTCAGCTTGCTCAATGTATGTGGAGTCCTCCCAGGGCCACTTTTGATGATGGCATTCACCAGAACCTGCGGAGCGTTCTTGCCTGTAAGCAGGTGGATGATCTTGAAGGCATGCTTGACAAGGCACAGTCATGAGCTTCTTGCTGTTGTGGCCATGCATCACCATTGAGTTAGTGAAGTGCTCCATGATGGGACATTGTACTTTGTGGATGTAATTGGTGGCATACAACCCTATGCTGTGAGGCAGGTACTCGGTATACTTCTCCTTCACGGCAGTGTAATCCTGAAGGGAAATGTCACTGATCTGTGCATCATCAGGGCTCCACTTCCCAAAGAACTTGACGTCAGGGGTTTCTGCCACCACTGGTGCTGCTGTCTCCCACTTGATCATCTTGAGGGCACAGCCTGAGCATCTCTGTTTCTCATTGTGGACCATGCACCACCCTGACACAGACAGAATTCCATTCTTATTCTTAGAATGTTTCTTTTTTACTTCTAGGATCCATGTTTCATGGACATGATGTATCTATGCATCTCTCTGAAAATGTTAATTATAGGGATTTTTATGGCTTCTTCTTCTCCCTACATTATTTCTATTTCTTCCAAGTTCCTTTTTTCAATGTTTGTCTCATATTCTGTTATTCTATTAAAGACTTTTCTCCAATGTTTGACTATCCTTAACTATTCATTTGTATTTAGGAGTGTGGAAACTGAAAATCTGTGTGTGGGGAAATGCAGGGGGCAATTATTGATTGATTAGTCTTATGTCCTTAGGTGGACCTGGCCACTTCATTGGCAGACCCTACAATTATTAGTATCTGTGGGCCTTTTCTCTTAAGCCAATCAAATTTCCCAGAGAGGAAGCTTCCAATTTCCTGCCTGGGGGATATAATTCTGACTGCCAGAATTAAGGATGTTGATGAGAAAAGTAAGTGGAAAGGTGTGATAAGTATCATCCATGTCCTCAACTGAGCCTGGAAACTACTTAAAAATCCTCCTCTTTATTATCGTAATTGTAATAATAGCCAACATTTATTGAGGGCTTATTTAATCAAACACAAGATTTCTGTAAAAGTATGTTCTCTTGTTTTTTTTTTTTTTTGGTACTCTTCACAACCAACCCCCAGTAAGTATGTTCTTTACGTCATTCTTTGACATAGTAAAAAGTAAAAGACTGGATATAATCTAATGTTCAAAGTGAGAGACTGATTCCAATAGTAATAGTGCATTGATACAACAAAATGGTAGGCAGCCATTAAAAGCAATCTAATAGCCCCAGTTATCAGGGCCAGTCACTTCCCATAGGGCTACTTAAAAAGGTGCCATTTCAGCTGAACTGACCCTATCATTACCTCCACCCCAGCTACCCACCAAGAGTTGGCCTGAAAAGAGAATAGAGTTTGCCTTTTGAAAACTGCAATGATAGTGAAGAGAAACCTGTCCCTATCCCTAATACTCCTCTTCTTGGTGAAGAGAAGCAATGGTGTACTGGTAAATGTTTAACAATTCATTGGAGGTATCTCTGTTGTGTAAACACTCCCACCGTGGCCAACTTCAAGCTACCAATGTGACATCCATCAACTGGCTAACACATTTTCAGAAAATTTAACAATTGGCTTTCATGAGCTGGGAGGAGCTGGTTCCAGTGCACCACTAGAGAGAGGCCTCAGAGAACAGCAGTGGTTAGACTTCTGCTTAATCACCAACACTGCTTTGCAGACTAGGCCTAGAGTCACTGGAAATGGGTCAAGAACTCTAGAATAGGGTGATGGAGTTGCCAGGTAAATAGGAAGCAAAAATATTTTCCTTTAATTTCCGGTGTCCAAGAGGCATGGAAACAAGGGCCCTGGAGGAGATTGGGAGGTATGGGTTTTCCAGCTCTACCCTACTCCCAAGAAAAATACACACAGCAGGGAGTCAAGAGGCACAAGCTTCAGAGAAATGCAGAGAGAGACCAGCAGCTGGAAGATGCAAGGGACAGCCAGTGCTTAGGGGTGCTGCTTAGCACTGATCTCCTCTACAGTGGGCCCAATTGCAGATTTGATGAGAGGAAGTGGCAAATGAGAGCCTTCGCAGTGGTGAATTGTTTTCTTTCTTTCTCTGACCCCAACCCCAGAAGTACACATGTACCACAAAGTAAGTGAGACAAAAAGCACAGAGAAGGAGTAAGGAGGAGGAGAACTTTGACTCAAATAAGAGATTAAAGAACAAAATGAACTAAGTCTTCAGAACCGGAATGGGCCAGTTTTAATAACCAGAAGTTACTACACTATTATGAATGAGATTGAGATGGCTCTGGGGAGCTTGCACCCCAAGGGGAAAGCATGAAAAGGCATAGCTGGAATTTTGGAAAAATTAAAACCATTAAGTGGTACATGGAGATAATCTTGTAGTGGTGAATGTATAGTTACTTAACATTTTCCTCTTTGTGCTTTTCTTGTGTTTGCTTATTTTTGCACAACTAAAGTGTATAAAGTAATAATTTTTTTTTTAGCTTAAGGATCCATGTTACTGATGGGGACAAAGATGGCATCAGGAACAGACAAGAAGACCTAAAGTTAATAAAAATCCATTTTCTAGTGAATATAAAGTTTCTGGTAACACAAGGTGCTGGGAAGGAGGCTGGCTTCAAAAGTCCCAGGGGGCAGGCCAGGCTCGGTGGCTCATGCCTGTAAATCCCAGCACTTTGGGAGGCCGAGGCGGCCAGATCACCTGAGGTCAGGAGTTCGAGACCAGCCTGGCCAACATGGTGAAACCCCATCTCTACTAAAAATATGAAAATTAGCCGGGCATGGTAGTGGGCACCTATAATCCTAGCTACTTAAAAGGTTGAGGCAGGAGAATCATTTGAATTCGGGAGGTGGAGCTTGTAGTAAGCAGAGATCGTGCCATTGCACTCCAGCCTGAGCAAAAAGAGCAAGACCATGTCTTAAAAGAAAAAAAAAAGTCTCAGGGGGCATTTATGAAGAGCAAGGACCCCCTCCTGGAAGGAGAAAGTACCTGTATCACAAGAAGGCAACTCCTTAATAGCTGTAATCCAAGGATGGAGGTCCCCTCATCCTAGTCATTCCTTAAGGGCTTCAGAGAGGGTGTTTCTGATAAATAGAGCATTACGTCTTTAAATGAACAATTAGGTCTTCAAAGCAGCTTGAAGTAAGACGCAAAGGCCTCATGGCCTCATGAATTTATTACATCACTGGAGAGGAAACATTTGATCTGAAAAGTGTAAAAAATTTTTCTGCGATTTATACATTACCCAGAAACCTCTTGACTTCCTGGAATTCTTAATATAAATTCTATTTTCTCAGCAACAATGTTCTGGCATTGCTGCTAGCAGCTTGCTTGGCCACAGTTACTGAAGCTGACTGGTTTTGCCTCTAGCAAAATGTCATTGCCCTTGGCAATGAATCTGAAGAGCAAAGTGAAGTCATGCTTTCAACAGGTCCTTTGCCAGTTCCTTAAAAATCACCCAATACAATCCATCCATTTTT
>NW_012116533.1:1496010-1500925 GCF_000951035.1 Colobus angolensis palliatus | reverse complement strand
CTGGATCTCCTGACCTCGTGATCCGCCCGTCTCGGCCTCCCAAAGTGCTGGGATTACAGGCTTGAGCCACCGCGCCCGGCCAATCCATCCATTTTTAATATCTCCCTTGGCAGCAACTTCAAGTGATTAAAAAATGTCCTGTCCATTCTAAAGCAGTCACCAGGGAAATATTTAAATTGCTCTGTTACATCTAAAATTTGTTGGCCGGGCGCGGTGGCTCAAGCCTGTAATCCCAGCACTTTGGGAGGCCGAGACGGGCGGATCACGAGGTCAGGAGATCAAGACCATCCTGGCTAACACGGTGAAACCCCGTCTCTACTAAAAATACAAAAAAACTAGCCGGGCGAGGTGGCGGGCGCCTGTAGTCCCAGGTACTTGGGAGGCTGAGGCAGGAGAATGGCGTAAACCCAGGAGGCGGAGCTTGCAGTGAGCTGAGATCGGGCCACTGCACTCCAGCCTGGGCGGCAGAGCGAGACTGCGTCTCAAAAAAAAAAATAAATAAATAAATCAAATTTGTTGTAGTGCAGTCAACCCCAAAAGAGCCTCATAAACATCTTGCCTCTGTGTGGGGCCATTCTGAATTTTGATTCCTGACTGGCTGACATGTTTCTGGGATTACCTGTGACAAGGTAGAATTCAGCTTCAGTGAATATCTGCTCTGATCACTCTCACAGGCTAGGCCTCGTTTCTCTCTCTCTCTCTCTCTCTGTGTGTGTGTGTGTGTGTGTGTGTGGTTTGTTACAAGGTGAGAATAAGTCCTTCTTTCTGTCTTTCCATTTGCTACTTACCGCCTTGGTGCCTCTAAAAGTGACCCTCATGAAAGCAGCTCATCTTCCAAGTCAGCCTTGTTCTCAATTGCCTGTGGAGTTTCCCAAAATACCCTGTAATTGCCTCAATACTTCCCTTCACTTTAGCAAAATTGAAGTGTGTTGTAGGTTTCCACTTTTATTCTGATCCTTAGGTCTAATTATATTTACAACCTGGGCTAGGATATTTGTGTAACTGTTGTTTATGCCTCCAAATTCAAAATTAATTATAACATGGTAGATTGTAGAAATTTGATTTGCAAAATCTTTAGACGACATCTAGAAATTATCATTTTTTGTAGGTTGATTCTTCTCTAGGTGGAACATGTAGAGAACAATGGTATTGGAAATGAGAGCAGCTCTTCCCTACATTACCCAAGAACCTAAAAATGGAAAAAGCTGGTCAGTCCCCTTCTTCAGCTCCGGAGTCTATCTTTCACAGGGCCTCCAAGGGATGAATTGGCCTCTTGAATGTCAGCTACCATTCATTTAATACTCCATTGTGGGTTTATTAATAGTAAATTTTTCTGTGCTTTTTTTGGGAATGTGACTTATATTGCCAACTTGTGCTGTTCTCATGGTAATGGATTCTCTCCACTGCATAAAATCAGACTTCCCTTGATTTGGTTTAAAATCACCTCATAAACTTAAAAGACATTCTTTCTTTTTTTTCTTTTGAAATTCATTGTTCACTCCACGAGGCTCTTTGTGATTCTCTAGGTTTCTAACATGTCCCCTGCCCCAGACACAAGTCTTTCAGATTGAACAGCAGCTAATCTTTTTAATCATGCCTCCTTTATGCCATATGGCAACCCCTCCCCCTCCTGTCCTTAATCTCTTTCTATGCCTTTCTCTAGCTCTTCCTCCGACCCCTCCCCTTCTGTTAGGCAAACCTTTCTGAAAGGGCAGTGACCCAGACTGTCCCCAGGGTATGGCTAATGGGGTGATTGCCCTGACCCTGCACTCTGAGAGTTCCCACCCAGCAGCGGAGGCCAGAGACCAGGTGGTTGGTGGATGCAGGGGGTGGAGGGGAGCAGGGAAGGACAAAGAAGCTGGAGCCTTTACTCAGAGGAGTTTAAAAAGATCAATGTACTCATGAATATATTAAAATTAGTGGCTAAATTGAGGCAGACTGCTTAGATAATGGCACTGTCTCCTTCCTTTAAATCCTCCTTCTTCTGTCTCTATGAGACTCCGTGAGAGCCCCTCACCTTCTTTGGTCTCCAAGTCTCTCCTCCATGCTTATTTACCACATTCAATTTAAATAAACATACGTCTTTTTGGGGGAATGCACGTGGGGCCCACAGTTCACTGGGGGTGGTATACCAATGAAGAATATCCTGGCACAGACGCTAGTTGTTTCAGATAGAGAGGACCCTGGTTTCTGGACCCTGATGGATAAAGAAGATGAACAATCCCTTGACTACCTTTGTGCCCAGACAGCCCCATGGGCCGGAGCTTCTGTTCCCGGGCCTTGAGTATTATGATCCAGTCAAGAGCTACACTGAACAATGTGAGTCAAAAAACCTAGCAAAGTATTCTAAATCAGCCATGATTCCAGGGATAATGGACTAATTGGTCTGAGCCACAGATTGCGTTAAAGATTCCCTTAAAGGACTGCTTTCCAAAGTGACTCAGTGTTTGATTTCCTAAATGATTGTCTGGGTTAGGCTTAGAGGTGAAGATGGGGGTAAGTAAAAGTGGAGAAAGTAAGGAGGAAAATGAGCTGCTCCATGCATACACGTAGAATACACCTTTCAAGGACATCTCTTTCTCTCTGCTCCTCTGTCCTCACACCAAGGAGTCTCTCTCTCTCTCTCTTACACACACACACACCACACACACACACACACACACACACACACACACACTGTCTCACACAAAAGTGATCGTACAGGATTCCCTGCAGTAGCATCTAGTCCACACTGTTTCAAGACTCATTTTTTTTCTCTGAATCTGAAGTCTAGGCTTACATGTTAAAGGAATTCCCTTCACTAAAGGCATCTTTCCTTCCCGGAATTTGGGCTAGGTACACTAAGTAGAACTCCCCCTGACACACACTTAGTAAGGCCCCATGACATTTCTCCAACAGCCACCTCTCCTGAATTATGGGATTGCACAATGAACTTACGAAAGCAAAGAATGAACTCCTACAGGAACTTTACCCAGATGTCATTTGAACTTTCTCCTAGTTTTCCAAGGAGATCCTTGTCTTGGCAAAATAGTAGGATTAGGTAAGCTGGGTAACTTCCTATCTTACTATGTTCTGCTTAAAAGACACTTCTGATCTCTGGCATATCCAGAATCCCTGATTTCGTCACTTTCAACTCTAAGTTCTGTTTGCCAACTGAGTAAATGATGTGAATTGAAACTTTAAGGTTCATATTTTCTAGTGAAACATCTCCCGGGTCTTTGGTAAATACATATCAATGTTAGATTCATATTTAAGAATTGCTACATACACTTAGCATTTAGATATGCAATTATCCGAGGAAAAAATTCACTATTGTGGCATTTGATGGGTGAAAGATACATTTCTGGATTTGGAAAATCTTGGCTTTTCAAGAGAAAAAATGCTTGTTTCACTTACTGTACGATTCAGCTAAAAAGCATCCTGTGAACTAGACCAAGTACCACCTCTTCCACGAGGCCTGGGTAAGTTCCATTGAATGTTCTCAGAGTCACATGCTGAGCAGAAAGTTGAGCTGGATTTTCCCTGCACATCCTGGATATTATCCCATTTATCTATTCTATCCTGATCATGAGAAATAGCAGTAAAGGAAGACAGACTACCAAAAATTGTGAGAACAAATATACTTGCAGACCGTTATTCAGCAGACAAAGTCTTGTACCCAGAAGACACACAATGAGTGTGTATGGAGTTGAAGAATAATGTTTACACAATGAACTTGGTTCTATTTACCTGCCATTCAAATCTTCAGGAGGCTGCCTGGAAGAAATGCAATACTCCAGTTACTACTAAGTGAAGTCCCTCAGAGATGCTGAAGAAATCTCCAGAAGATTCAAAGTATCATATATTAATCCCACCCCCACCACATCCCCTACTGTCTCTGCAGTAAACATAGCTCTGGAGAAGTATAGACTGACCTTGAGTTTCAACTTTCCTTAAAATTGTTCAAACACCTTTTTGTTATTATTATTATTTTTAAAAGATGTTTATTTAGCTCAAGGTTCTGCAGGTTGCAAAGTACAAGAAGCATGGTTCCGGCATTTGCTCAGCTGCTGGTGAGGGCCACATCGTAGGTCAAACCGTCTCAGGGAAAGTCAAAGGGGAAGTGGACTCATGCAAAAAGATAAAACTAAAGGACTGTCCTGGCATTATTAAAACCCATGTTCCTGGGAACTAATTCATTTCCATGAGAACTAATGAAGTCTCATTGGAGTGAAAACTTACTCACTCACTATCAAGAGAACACCACCAAGTTATTCATAAAAGATATTCCCTGGTGACCCAAACACCTCCCACTATGCCCCACCTCCTGATACGGGCACATTGGAGGTCACGGTTCACATGAGTTTTGGAAACGCTTAATTTTAAAAGCAAGGGCCTGGTCAAATGATATGCATATGGATTTGTCAACCAGCTACTTTGAGTAATGATCATAACCATGAGGGCTGAGGTAGAGGAGGTTGGAATTTGTAATCACTGGAAAAGCAAAAGCCCTCACCACATCCAGAGCGTGACTTTCTGGTACAATAGGCTTCTGGAAATAGATGAATCTGGGTTTTTCAAGGTTGTCATCTTAGCAAGGGATGAACTTGGATTGTTCAGGTTTCCAAGGAAGCCTGAAGTATACCCAACGGTTCTGTGAATGTAGTGATGATTCTGAGAAATCGTAGAGTCTAAAAGTTTACGGTAGAATAGGTAAGGTATTCTTATGGTGATGTAATGAAATTGTAACTGGCCAAAATTCCAGAAAGTGTCAATGGAGTCTTCAGCCCAGGAAATGTCTAACTACTGCCCCTTTGGTTCCATGTGATTTAGAACTCTCCTGGAGTGGCCGGGCGCGGTGGCTCAAGCCTGTAATCCCAGCACTTTGGGAGGCCGAGACGGGCGGATCACGAGGTCAGGAGATCCAGACCATCCT
>NW_012116533.1:1483500-1495960 GCF_000951035.1 Colobus angolensis palliatus | reverse complement strand
GCCAGGATGGTCTCGATCTCCTGACCTCGTGATCCGCCCGTCTCGGCCTCCCAAAGTGCTGGGATTACAGGCTTACATTTCCATTTGTTTTTGCTATGTTGAAGTTAGGAAGATCTATAGTTGGTGGTCATTAGCATTTCAATGTAATTGTATTGCTCTATGTGTTAAATGTTAATATTCTTTGTGGTAATTGCTGATTGGTCTCAAGTTGCAACATATATCTGTACATAATTATATATGTAGATCTCTGCCCATGACCATTAATATCATCCATTCTCTGTATATAAAGGTTGCACTTTGATCTATAGGTTCAGCTTAAAGCTCTTCGAGAGTATCCAGGCCTTTTAATGCTCTTTCTTAGAATGAGCAGCCCTAGTCCTAATCATGGCACACCTTGTATTCTGTCTTTCTGTCTGTTGCAATTTCCCCCAGCAACTGCAGTCTGTGTTTTGAAGTCATGACTCAACACATATATAGAATTTTTCTGGCTAGTGCGCTGGGTTACGTCTGTAATCCCAGAACTTTGGGAGGCCCAGGCAGGCGGATCATGAGGTCAGGAGTTCAAGACCAGCCTGGCCAACATAGTGAAACCCCATCTCTACTAAAAATACAAAAATTAGCCGGGCATGGTGGTGCGTACCTGTAGTCCCAGCTACTTGGGAGGCTGAGGCAGAAGAATCGCGTAAACCCAGGAGGCGGAGCTTGCAAAGATCCGGCCACTGCACCCCAGTCCGGGCGACAGAGCGAGACTCCGCCTCAAAAAAAAAAAAAAAAAAAAAAGAACTCTCCTGAAGCCCAAGGTTATTCTTCTGGAGGTAAAGGGCCCTAGGCAAACTATCTGTAGGTCTTGTTCAACAACTCCCACCGTTTTCATTTCATATTAAGACGTGAAAAAGCAAGAGTTCTTTTCTCACTCTCCCGAAATTTTGTTTGGATAACTGAAGCAGAAGACTCCAGGGCACCGCACAAACAGAGAACTAGCACTGGGCAGATTAGGAGTGCCATTGTATGTAGGGGACAGAAGAGCATCAGTGCTCCCACTGTTACCATGGGTATGGTAGAAGTGTGGATGTGGGTGTGGCCATGTGATTCCGACCCTAAGAGGATGTGATGTCATGTCAGGTGTTTCATCATTAGCCTCTAGAAGTTGGGGGCTAACACTTCTGTCTGATCTCTGAAGCAACATACATTTCACCTATTCTCAGGGAAAGCCTGAAGCATTTGCCCTTATTTTCTTTTCATGAACAATTTTGAAACATCATGCTACTCATTAGAGCTTTGATCTCAAGGCCTATAACCTTTAATAGATCTGGTGTGAGTAGGAATGACTTGGACCAAAAGCAGCCCTAATTTAAGAAACTAACATTAAACACTGACTAAGGTTTCTACAGGGCAGCTAAAGGGGAGAGAATGATCAATTACAAATCAGTAATAGCTAGCTGACTTCTCAGTCACAACCTGGGGGTAAGCCAAAATGTGAAGTCGAACAATAATGTCACAAATAGTTGACTTTGTTTTGCATTTGTTCTGTTAGGAAAGTCTGTCTTGGAAGATTCAGTAAAGCAGCTGGCTGGTTGGAGGAGCCATTTGTCACTTTAGCCAGAGAAGCCTGTAATCTAATAGTTTCAGTTCCCCTGGGAACAAGAGCATAGAGGCATGCCTGCTCTGGAAAAGGCAATCTGAGCAGTGCCAGGGTGCTTGGAAGAGCTTCAAATACAGGCTGTGAGTGCTGGCTCCTCAGAAGGTCTTACCCGGAGAACAGAAGCCTGGGGCAGCCCAAGGTACTTCCCACCACCTTGTTACTTGTGATGTTGAGTCACCTATTTTGCTTCCCCAGGCCTGTCTTTTTACTTGTAAAATGGGGTTAAGGATAGTAACTCATGCTTTGAGTCAGGCAAGGCCAAAGTTGAAAACTTCATTCTAACATTTCCTATTTGACCTTTGGCAGTTACTTACTCTCACTCTGTACCTCTCTGAATGTTCGTTTCTTCATCATAAAATGTGGAAAATAATGCTGACTGTGTGGCTCTTAGAAAACATAATACTGTATGTAAACATAGTAGACATCCAACAAATATTTGTTGAATTAATAGATGAATGATAGTGCCTGGCACATAGTAGGTGATTTTTAGGTGTAGGTTCATCTTCTTTCTTCCCTAACTAGATATGATATGGAATCATACAGTGAGACAAATTATTCTTACTGAGCCACACAATCCAGGTATCAGCCTAATGCTCTAGAGAATGTTAAGTTTACATCTTCTAAGTTTTTTCAATTGTTTTTATAGGCACTATTCTGGTCAGAAACATATCTTAATTGCACTGATGGAAAATATGTCATAGCTAAAGGCAAAAATAAGAAGTAATGTCATGATAACCCAGCTAATATCAAAAAGGTGAACAATTCCTCTCTATAGAAAAATGTGCACACATTCATCAACACAAAGAAACCCTCACAGAGTTCGGCATGTAACCTCAAGGATCCTCCAAAGCCCCAGGTTAAGAACCTCTGGTGCACAAGACTGGACAGGTAGGGCAACTGATCAGGTAGTTGGCATAACAACCTTGTAAAACATTTTGCCAAAAATATTAGGCAGATATAGATTTTAAAGAATAACATTAGCTTTTCCCTTCAAACTTTCACTCTAGTAGAACCCTGCTTAACCTTTCTTAGCTCCTATCTTTTCTTTTTACTGCCTTCCATTTCTTTTAAAGCTGGTCACAAGTCTTTCTTTAAAAAATGAAAATTAGCCAGGCATGGTGGCTCACGCTGGTAATCCCAGCACGCTGGGAGGCCGAGGCAGACGGATCACAAGGTCAAGAGATCGAGACCTTCCTGGCCAACATGATGAAACTCCATCTCCACTAAAAATAAAACAGAAAAACAAAAAAAAATAGCTAGGCGTGGTGGCAAGTGCCTGTAGTCCCAGGTACTTGGGAGGCTGAGGCAGGAGAATTGCTTGAACACGGGAGGCGGAGGTTGCAGTGAGCCGCCGAGATTGCGCCACTGCACTCCAGCCTGGGTGACAGAGCGAGACTCCGTCTCAAAACAAAACAAAACAAACAAACAAAAAGAAAAGAAAAGAAAATTATAGCTGGTTTATAACATTTCCATTTGTTTTTGCTATGTTGAAGTTAGGAAGATCTATAGTTGGTGGTCATTAGCATTTCAATGTAATTGTATTGCTCTATGTGTTAAATGTTAATATTCTTTGTGGTAATTGCTGATTGGTCTCAAGTTGCAACATATATCTGTACATAATTATATATGTAGATCTCTGCCCATGACCATTAATATCATCCATTCTCTGTATATAAAGGTTGCACTTTGATCTATAGGTTCAGCTTAAAGCTCTTCGAGAGTATCCAGGCCTTTTAATGCTCTTTCTTAGAATGAGCAGCCCTAGTCCTAATCATGGCACACCTTGTATTCTGTCTTTCTGTCTGTTGCAATTTCCCCCAGCAACTGCAGTCTGTGTTTTGAAGTCATGACTCAACACATATATAGAATTTTTCTGGCTAGTGCGCTGGGTTACGTCTGTAATCCCAGAACTTTGGGAGGCCCAGGCAGGCGGATCATGAGGTCAGGAGTTCAAGACCAGCCTGGCCAACATAGTGAAACCCCATCTCTACTAAAAATACAAAAATTAGCCGGGCATGGTGGTGCGTACCTGTAGTCCCAGCTACTTGGGAGGCTGAGGCAGAAGAATCGCTTGGACCGGGGAGTTGGAGGTTGCAGTGAGCCGAGATCGTGCCACTGTACTCCAACTTGTGCAACAGAGTGACACTCAAAAAAAAAATTTTCTGTTCACCCAGTTTGTGGTTAGCCCACTTTAATCTATCATATTACAGCTGTTTGAATACGGGACAGTTATCCGTTTTTCCATTCTCGAGAGGCTGTGTTTTAATGATTATTGTTTCATTGCAAGTAGACCGTCTATGTTCCAGGAACTGTCCTGTCACTGCATATTGAGTACAGTTCCTGTATTATGCTGGTAAAGCAAAGGTCCTTCATTATAGCCTAAATCTACAATGTGATTCTGGGCACACATGACTGCAATTTTGTCCAGTAGCCAACACCAGAAAATTTCTGTTGGTGAACTTTGTTTCAGTGGAAAGCATGATAGCTACCCCAGGCAGCTTTTGATTTTGAAGATGGGGATGATTGCAGACTCTTTCCATATCGTATCATTGGTCAAATGCATCAGACAGAATGTCCTGACTGGTTGAAAATTCCCATTTGTGAGTCACTGTTTCCTTCACTGTCTCTTACCAAAAGCTTTCCTTTAAAGTTCAATATTTGTATACTGTCCCTTAAGAGTATGAATGGTCCTATAATACCCTGCTATGTGAAAAAGAATGGTGGGAGGCAAGGAGCCTGTGAGCAGCAAATCCCTGATACAGACACAAAGGATCACAGAGGGCTTGAAGCTTTCACTCAAAGACCTTTTTTTCATTTTTATTCTTTAAAATCCAACCACAGATAGTGTTTTTTTTCCCAAGGAGCTTTTGAAAGCTGTAGTACCAGCCTCCAAGAATTTTGCCAGACTGAACTCTGCCAATCCCAGCCAATGCTAAGTACATGCCTAAATGTAAGCGATAGGGCAAGGGACAGGTGGAAATGAACAACATCTCATATTTTCACTTCCTTCTATCTTTCCCCCCTTCCACTGAGAGCTACATGTCAGAATGTCTGCCATGGAAGGAAAAGATTGATCAAAGGATTCTCTCAGATCTAAAGTTATAACGGCCACTAATTTTTTTTTTTTTTTTTTGAGACAGAGTCTCGCTCTGTTGCCCAGGCTGTAGTGCAGTGGCCGGATCTCAGCTCACTGCAAGCTCCGCCTCCCGGGTTTACGTCATTCTCCTGCCTCAGCCTCCCGAGTAGCTGGGACTACAGGCGCCCGCCACGTCACCCGGCTAGTTTTTTTGTATTTTTTTAGTAGAGATGGGGTTTCACTGTATTAGCCAGGATGGTCTCGATCTCCTGACCTCGTGATCCGCCCGTCTTGGCCTCCCAAAGTGCTGGGATTACAGCGGCCACTAATGTTTAAGCACTAATTCTTTGTCTGAGTGGCAGTATAGTGACGAAGGGCATGGGCTCCAGTGCCACATCCCTAGACTCAAATTCTGACTCTCTATCTTAGTAACCTAGAGACTTTGGGACAATTGCTTTACATGAGAGCTCTTGGTTTTCTCATCTTTGATGTGGCATTAATATCACTACCTACTTCATTATGCTGTTGTGAGGTTTATATTAAACACCTTATATATGTGTATGTATACATGCATGTGTCTCAAAACAGTGTTTTAATAATAATTTACTAATATTATTATTATTACCAGGGTTAAGGGCTCTTCCACTCTGCCCTGTTCTCTTACTGTCATGAATTCCCTACATTGTCCTTGGATCTCGATGCCATGGTTATTTTTCCAACAGTAGCTTCAACTTTGTAGGATTATACTACACCTATGTCCATGAGAATGTTCAACAGGCTCCTGCCCTAAATCCCCTTTGTTATGGCTCTGGGGATCCACTTGGGGCCCTAACACCATAGCCAAAAATAAACCCCTTAATCTACAAGGGAACAAACAGAATATAAAGAGCAAGGGAGACAAAAGTCAGTAGCAAATGGAAGGCTGCCTAACACATCAAAATCCCTTCCATGCCAATAGGAAGTAGAAGACCAGAGCTATCCCTCTGGTTTGTGGTTTGCTCACTTTGTTCTGTTCCCCACTTCTTCTCTCCCTCCTATTTCCCCACCCATTTAAAAAAAAAAAACAAAAAAAAAACCCCAGCATGTTGAGGTTGCTGACGCAGAAATCTGGCTTGTGGTAGCTCTTACTGTGTAGTGACTCACACTGAGGAGCAGGAATAATTTGCCTGATGGGGGAGGGAAAGAAAATTTTGTCTGTGGAGGGTGTACAGAGCAATTGCTGGGGAGGTAAGCAGACAGCTAAAGCAGCACACCAGTCAGCTCTCCTGGGAAAAACCCTCACGGGCCCAGGGCATGGCATCCCTTTGGTGGAGGAAAGGAGTTTGGAGAGGCTGGAAACCTCAATCATCCAGTTTTGAGTTTAGGGCAGTCACAGAGGACTTCAAAGCCATGAGACTTTATAGATCTTGGCGATTCCAAACCTAAATCTAGAGGATTTGTACAAAGGAGAAGAAAGAGCAGACTAGTGAATTAAGTTCTACTTTCCCCTTTCCCTGTCCTCCAGGGACACAGGGCTTTCATGAGGCTCGGTGCTTCTCCAAACAACTTTCCATTCACCACCCCCTCTCAAGTGGGCAGGTTCCCAGCCCAAGTATTGCCAAGTATTTCCAAAGTTCATCACAGTGGAAACCATGAATGGGAAGCCTGACCCACTTCATAGCAGGGCCTTAGGCCTCTACCGGGCTGCCTTCTCGGTAACTCCCAGGCAATTTCAGCGTCAACCCGTAGGAGGAGATATGGGCAGGAAGCCACTCGTTTCTTTTCCCGTGGAGGCAGACCTCCTCCCACCCGCTGTTCTTCACACGGTTCATTCACCAGGTTCCTCATAAATACCACTGTCCCCTTTCCCTAGCCTCTCCTCATGACTTCAAAGTATAGGACAACTTAAATGTAGCTCTTTCCCCCAGAGGTGGTCAGGGTTTAGGCCTGCCTTTCTTTCTTTCCCTTATAAAATTTCTCTTGATCTATGCTATTTTTCTCAGTCCTCTTTTGAATGACTAAAACAGGTCAAATAATCAAATCCAGGTTTGAGTGATGATGGCAGATAGATAATAGCTCACTTTGCTACTTTTCTCAGGCAACTTATGCATTTTCATAGGATCCTACAATATGTTAGCCCATGTATTGGCACACTTTTTCTGTAAAGGGCCAAATAGTAAATATTTTAGGCTTTGCAGCCCATACAGTCTTTGTCGCAACTATTTAACTCAGCTGGTGCAGTCTGACATCAGCAATAGACAATTCATAAACAAATTGGAGTAGCTCTCTTCCAATTAAAAAAATTCGGAATATCATGTTTTCATGTCACAAAATATTATTCATCTCTTGATTTTTTTTCAACCATGTAAAAATGTAAAAAACATTCTTAGCTTGGACATACAAACAAAACAAAACAAAACAAAAAACAGGAGGTGGTCTAGATTTGGTTCGTGGGCTGTAGTTTCCCAAGTGATGCCTTATGAAAGGATTGATTCAAATGAGGGTTTCACATAGTGCTGTAAGTTGAACGGGATGGAGAGAGAGAGCTTTTTAGAATGGGATTAGGGACAACCTCGCCATACTCTTCAAATCACACCAGCTAGGTACACTGCTGCATACTTGCTATTTCATTCAGCACATATTTCTGAGGAACTATATATGCCAAGCACTGTGCTAGGTACTATGTAATACAATTATCATTGACAGAATAAAATATATGTTGTCTATGCCCCTGTAGAATTTAAAGTACAATGGGGGAGATAGATAATCAACAAGCAAATAGCCAATAAACATATCTTTTCAAGTTATGATAGATGCATGAAGAAAACACAGGAGAGAAGTTGCATAGGATGACAGGGAAGCATACTTAAAAGTTGCAGTCAGGGAAGGAAGATTTGTATATGGAGATGTTTTTGCTAAAAAATTAGTCTGGTGAAGAGAAGCAAGGAGTAGGGGAAATAAAGTAAATTCCAGGTAGCGTGCAGAAAAACCAGCATGTGTAGGGAGCCTGAGACAGGAAAGAGCTTACCTTGCTCACAGACCTGAAAGTAGACATATAACTAGTAGGATTGGAGGAACGTGGCTACAGAGGACGTGGGAGAAGTAGACAAAGTCCAGGTTATTTAGAGCTTTGTAGTTCATAGAAAAGAGTATGGGTTTCATTTAAAATGCAAGGGAAACTCTTTTAAATGCTTACTCTGGCTAATGTGTGCAGAATAGACTGCAGGGAAAGGGAGAGCATAAACTGGGTAATCAGTTAAGTATTCATTACAGTAGTATAGGCAAGAAGTGATGGTGGCTTACAGTAGGGTATCAGCAGTGAAAATTAAAAAGAGTGGGTATGTATGAAATTTTTGGCAGAGGAGCTAGAAACTATGGAACTTGCTGATTAGATGTTGGAAGTCAGGGAGATAGCAGAATCAAAAACAATTTGCTGTTTCTGGTTTCAACGGCCTGGTAGATGGTTGTTCCTTTTGATGAGGTAGGAAAGACTGGGAAAGGAAATTATATTTGGGGAATGGGGAGTAGAGAAGACGGTACTAATAAAGAGTTCTATTTCTGGACAGGTTAAGTCTGAGATGCCTTTGAGATATCCAAGTAGATGTCTAGCTAGTTGATTGTGTGAGCTTACCATATAAAGTAGAGTTTTGCAGTTGGGGATATAAATATGGATGAAGTCAACATATAAATGATATTTATTTAATACCATGGGAGTAGAGGAGATCACTCAGTGAGAGTGCAGATAGGGAAGAGAGGAAGCCCTAGAAACTAGTGCTGGGCCACTCAAAAATTTAGATATTGAATAGAGGAGGAGTCCATTGGATAGAGGAAGAGTCTTCAAAATGGACTGAAGAGGATTAGTCACAGACACTGGAGAATTAAGAAAAATATGTATTGTCACAGAAGCTGAGAGAAGAGACTGTTGGAGGAGAGAGAGACTGGTGGAAGATCAAGTTAGATAAGGATAAAAGGAACACTATTGGTTTTGGTAACATGGAGGTCTTCAGTGACCTTGGCAAGAAGTTTGGGTGGGGTAGTAGCAATGACTGAGGTTAACAGAGATGTAAGATCTGATAGGATTAGCCTTGTAAGGTTAGCTGTGATCCAGAATGCATACTTGATGGTTTGGCAGTTTCCAAGGCAGCTACTCCCTTGGGCAGTATTAAGTGGTATGGTCCTGATGGCATAGCATGGCTTTCTACTCTTTCACGGTGGCTTTTTTTTTTTTTTTTTTTTGAGACAGAGTCTCACTCTGTCACCCAGGCTGGAGTGCAGTGGAACGACCTTGGCTCACTGCAATCTCCGCCTCCCGGGTTTGAGCGATTCTTGTGCCTCAGCCTCCCACGTGGCTGGTATTACAGGTGTGAGCCACTATGCCTGGCTAATTTTTGTATTTTTAGTAGAGACCAGGTTTCACCACATTGGCCAGGTTGGTCTCGAACTCCCGACCTTAGATGATCTGCCCACCTCAGCCTCCCAAAGTGCTGGGATTACAGGTGTGAGCCACCATGCCCGTACTCACGGTGGGTTTTAAAAGGAATTAAATGCTCATGTATTTATTTGTTCAGTAAATATTAATTGAGCCATTAATAAGTGCCAGGTACTCTAGATACTGGAGGTAAAGTAGGGAACAAACCCCTAAAACTTCCTGCCCTGATGGAGCCTATATTCAAGTGACTAGTAAAGCCAAATAAACAGGCAAATATAGTCAGTCTCATTAAGTACTATGACATAGGAAGATACATTAGTCAAGGTAGTTCATTCTGACTTCTGTAACAAACAACCCACACATCTCACTAGTCAACACAATAGAAGTTTATCATCCATGTCACATGCCAATGCAGATCAAGCAGCTCTCCTGGGATGCTCTCTTCCAAGCAGTGACTCAGGAACAAGGCCATTTTTGTCTCACGGCTCCACCATCCCATAGACCTCTTCAGCATCCTCAAATGGAGCCTCCGTATTCTGTAGGTCAACAAAGAAAGATAGCTCACAGAGTATCATGCAGCATGATTTATGGCCAGACTTGAAATTGAAAGTGACCAGAAGCCAATCTAATGGCAAGGGATGCTGGGAAATATAATCTTCCTCTTTGTCCAGGAAAGAAATGGGGTCAATGAGAAACTAGTCTCCACCAGTGAAGTGTAGGTCAGAGGAAGAGCTTTTTTCTTTTCTTTCTTTCCTTCTTTATTTTTCTTTTTCTTTTTCTTTCTTTCTTTCTTCTTTTTTTTTTTTTTTTTTTCCTAACGGAGTCTTGCTCTGTCACCAGGCTGGAGTGCAGTGGTGTGATCTTAGCTCACTTCAACCTCTGACTCCCAGGTTCAAGCAATTCTCCTGCCTCAGCCTCCCAAGTAGCTGGGACTACAGGGGCGTGCCACCACACCCAGCTAATTTCTGTATTTTTAGTAGAGATGGGGTTTCACTATGTTGGCCAGGATGGTCTCGATCTCTTGACCTCGTGATCCACCCATCTCAGCCTCCCAAAGTGCAGAGATTACAGATGTGAGCCACTGCACCCGGCCGGAAGAGCTTTTCATATTTACTTCAAGTGTCAGAAAAAGATTCCTAGATGAAGTGACATCTAAGTCGCCTGAAAGATGATGAAGAATTAGCCTAGTGAAGTGAGGTTAAGAATATTTCAACCTGAGGAAACAGCAAGTGCTAACGACAGGAGGTAAGAAAGAACATGGTTTGTTTGAAGGGCTAAATGAAGTATGGCAAGGCCAAAGCATACAGCATGAGCTCAGAAATGGCAAGAGATGAGAATGAAAAGGAAGGGTCAATGGAAAGGTGAGTGCAGGCCTTTGGATTTCAAATAGAAGAGTCAAGAGATACTACAGGATAGCTGGTCCCTGATGAAGGCTCTGGGTAGAAGTACTAGGGCAGAGGTCTCAAACATAAAGGCCTTCAGGGGCTAAGCGGAAAAGTTGAGCGTTGAAAACAGAAGAGAGCAATGGTGCCTACAGTAGGTGGAGTGTGTATTCCATGCCTAAATATGTTAAATTCAAAAACAAAAACCAAACAAAAATCCACTGTGCAGAACAAACAAACTGCATCTGCTATGGATACCGTTGCTGGTCTTAAGTTTGTGAGCCCTGGTAGAAGGTTTCAAGAGAGTCTTTATAGTCACCAAGGAGTTCAGGTCAAAAATAGGAGATGGGGATACACCAGACATGTCAGGAACAAGTCTATAGTTGTCAAAGTGCTGATTTGCAAAAGCTTTCATATTTCTTCCTGCTATTTTCAGTTAACTGGCTGGTAAGATTGCACATTTTTGGACAGTAATGGGATTGTATTACTTCATTCCAATAATAATAATAGCAACAACTAAAATGCCAGGCACTTCTTTAAGTGCTTTATTAACCCACTAAGTCCTCAAAACAACCCATGTGGTAGTTACAATGATTATATCCGTTTTTAGATGAGAAAGCCGAAAGAGTAACCTAACAGCAACTTGCCTAAGCTCACAGTTAGAAAGTGACAAAGTAGGGATTTGAACCAAAGCAAATCGCTTCTAGAGTCCATGCTCTTGCTAAAGTCTGGCTCTTCACAAACATTATTCTACCCTGTCTTTCAGGAAATATTTACTGGACGCCAACTATGGGCACTGAGGCTAAATCCTGAAGAAAGCGATGAATAAGACGAACCTCTACCTTCAAGGAATTATCAGTCTATAGCACGGGCCCATTGACCATGCTGCTTGTTTCTCTATGGCCCGTGAGCTAAAAATGGTTATTACATTTTTAAATTGTTGAAAAGATAATTAAAATAATAATATATATGTATATACAGAGACATATGAAAAAACTATATATCATGACACATGAAAATTATATGAAATTCAAATTATATGAAATTCAAATTATATGCATAAATAAAGGTTTATTGGAACACTTCCACATTCGTTTATGGATTATCTATGGTTGTTTTCATGTTACCACCAGCAGAGTGGAATAGTTGGAGCAGAGATCCTACCGTCCACAAAGAATCAAATGTTTACATCTGGCCCTTTACCAAAAATATATGCTGACCTCTGATCTATTAAGTCAGATGGATACATAAACATAATTTCAATACAAAATGAAGGAAGACAGTGTTGTTTGGTGTGAAAGTATGAGCTTTGATTCAATGGAGACTGACAGACTTGTATTTGAATCCCAGCACAATCTCTACTAGCAGTGTCGTTTTGGGTGAGTTATTTAACTTCTCTGAACCTGTTTCCCAGATAACAAGGCTAATAATGCATTTTTGCATACTTTTTGGAGAACTAGAGCTAATATATGTATAGTGTTTGACAATACTAGTAGCAATAATACAAGGGGACTTCAAAAGTTCATGAAAAATGTGTATTATGAAAAAACCTCACATGGATTTCATTTGTTTTGCATCAAAATAAATTTGTACTAACTTGTTATAATGTATCTGAATAGGATCTAATGTGAGGCACTAAGAAGAATAAGACATTGGTTTGAAAAGAGCCCCTATCAGAGCAACAGGACAGGTATTCTGCTAAAAGTGAAGCAAGAACAAACATGAAATTTATGGTGAAGTTTAGGTAGACGAATGGTGAGATCACTGATGTTTCATGCAAAGTTTATGAGGATAATGTTCCAAAGAAATCAATAGTTTCCAAATGGACAACTCATTTTAAGAAGGGATAAGACGGCAGGGCGCAGTGGCTCAAGCCTGTAATCCCAGCACTTTGGGAGGCGGAGACGGGCGGATCACGAGGTCAGGAGATCGAGACCATCCTGGCTAACACG
>NW_012116533.1:1480209-1482680 GCF_000951035.1 Colobus angolensis palliatus | reverse complement strand
TAAATTCCCAGGACTCTCAGTTTTTTTAGGGATGGACTGAAGAGCTTGTATCACTGGTTTCAAAAGTTTCTTCATCTTGCTTATGTTGAGAAATATACTTTTATCTTTAATTCCATTTTTCATGAACTTTTTGAAGTCCCTTGTAAAGTTAATAACATGTTGTGACAGAGGAGGCAAGGTGCAATGTGAACCTTGTGCATGGACACCTAAAACAGTTTAGAGGGTTTACAGAAAGCTTCCTGGAGGAGGTGACCCTTTGAGTTGGCCTCTGGTGTCAGATAGAGCTATTTTGAATTGCTGTTCTTTCATTTACCAGCTGTGTGTCTCTGGGCAATTACTTTAACTTTTGGAGTCTCATTTTCCTTGTATGTAAAACAGGGTTAATAATACTGATAGTGATGAGCTCATAGAGTCATGATAAGGATGAAATGAGATGATGCATACGCAACACTATGTGCTTTGTTTGGCACATGTTGAGTATCCAATAAAAGTCAGTTGTCATTGTTGTGGTGGTTGTTATTAGAGTTTAGGACACAGATTTTGAAAGCAGGGAGACCTGGCTTGAGCTCTGACCCCGGGCAAGTTACTTAATGCCTCAGGTAGTAATTCTATCGAAGTATGACGGTTATCAGGATTAAATGATATAATTTACTTAACCCAATGTCTGGCAGGTGATAAGTGCTCCATAAATAGTAGCTGTTGTTATTAGGCACAGAGATGGCAACAGTGAGTGCCCAGTAAATGTTGCTGAATGACCAACTAACTAGTGGGTACAAAGTATTCATATTCAGTAGTTGAGAGAGGAAACTCCATCAACTTCAGTTTTACTATTACAAATTGGACATGAAGCCCTCTCTACCTGAAAAGCCTTGATACCTTACAGTTACTAAAACATTTTCAGAATTTCCTGTTATTTAGTAACTGCTAGTCCTCAGCTGATATGTAAATAAGACTTCCGAGTATGTGTAAAGTTACTAAACAGTATGGGGAAATGGTCCTTCTGGTTACTTTTTTCCATCAATAAATAACCCATCGTTTGATGAAGCAACAAGCTCGTTTCCCTTAAAAAAAAAAAATAGCAGAAACAACATGACTCAGAGCTTTAAAAAGCCCGGTTTGGTAAGCCTTTGTTAAATATATATTTAGATAATGATAAACCAAGACCTTAGGCCAGATTCACAATCTCCTCCTCTGCTTCTGTGGCTATGGTTATGCAAGGAAATGGAAAAAAACGTTCAAAGAGACCAGGGGCCCTGGTCCAACATTTGGACTGATTGAATTTCCTAACCCCATTTCCTTCTGTGGTTCTTTCCCAGCCAGGCTAATGACCTCTATACAAGATTGACCCTTAGAAAAGTTATATGCAGGCCAACTTTGTCTTTGCTTCCTCCTAGCCTCCCTTTCCACTCCTCTATGCTCTGTGTCTCCAGTATCTTCAGGCTCTTCTCCAGCCCCCCAAATCCCTTTCTGCTATGTCCTTTACGAAGTAGTTTTCCAGGGCATAGATAGCCCATGCCCTCCCTCCCATCAAATTGACCTGTCCTGTAGGTCACTCATCCAGGGCTCTGGCTATTTGTTCCTAAGGTGACAGGTGATCATATTGTAATAGTATGGCTATTTCCACTGCCCCAACTCTGGCATATTAACATGCTCAGTTCCTTACTCCAAAGAACAGGTTCAGGAGCTCCTCTATGAAGCACTGCTAGGAGTCCCAGGTTTCCTAGTGTCAGGGTGGGGCTGCTGCATGAAACTCATATTAGCCACCAACTGCGCATTCTGCCCACAGTGGTGAGTTGGCTTGTGGCATGCTTTGTTGGAGCTCCTGCTTGGTAAAGTCAACTGGGGCAAGCATAGGGTGCCAGTAAAATGAAGTTACATGGAGATAAGGATAATATCAACCATACCCCCCCGATATTGTGATGATTAAATTAACTGATAGATGTAAAACTTTCAGAACAATGCCTGGCACCATGTAAATGTCCAATAAATGTTAGTTGTTGTTACTCTCACCCACTGAAGACTAGGTGGCTAGCCAGCAAGGATTCTGATCCAACACGGCTCATGACTACAAATGGTGCATCTCTCAGTGTGCTTCTTTTGGAGCCCACTCATCAAGTCCCTCCTGAGCAGGGATAACTCCCACTCAAGGACCACATTTGGGGCTCCAGCTCCCTGCTTTTCCCCACCTCCTAGTCTGTCCTGCCCAACTGCCTGCTGCTAACCTCATTTACCATTGGCACTAAAAGCCCTAGTGTCTTATTTTCCCTCATAACAACCCAGAAATCATACGCCAGCAGCAAATAGGTGCTGAAGACATTTTGTTTGGCTGACGTGGTATTTTTTAAAAATTTCAGTTGGTTGACGATATTTAAAAATCAGGAGGTTTCCTGTAAAAAAGCTGAGATTTTGACTTCTTTCTTTTTCCTTTTTTTTTTTTTGACAGATTCTTGCTCTGTCACCCAGGCTGGAGT
>NW_012116533.1:1428238-1479804 GCF_000951035.1 Colobus angolensis palliatus | reverse complement strand
CAGGATGGTCTCGATCTCCTGACCTCGTGATCCGCCCGTCTCGGCCTCCCAAAGTGCTGGGATTACAGGCTTGAGCCACCGCGCCCGGCCAATTCTTTGTATTTTTAGTAGAGAAGGGGTTTCATCGTGTTAGCCAGGATGGTCCTGATCTCCTGACCTCATGATTCACCCGCCTCGGCCTCTCAAAGTGCTGGGATTACTGGTGTGAGCGACCATTCCTGGCCTCTTTTCTTTTCTTTTTTAGATTTTAAGATCTAACAACAGGGGCTCAAATCCCAGTTGGCAAATATCCATTGCCTCTGAGTGGTGCCTGCCCCCTTTAAACCAGCCTTGTGCTCTCTGGTTTGCCACTGTCCCCATTGGCCCACTTCTCTCTTTCACTAACACTAGCAATAGCCCTTAGGGCTCACCAGGAAGAGCCTTAATGGCTTATTAAAGCTGGAGCCCTTGGTCTCTCCCCTTCCCTTTCCTGCTCCTTCCCCTCTCCTCAAAAAACAAAACAAAAAAACTAAAAACACAGAAAACTGGAGCCTAAATCAGTAGCAACAGAAATCAAGTTTCTCTTCCCTGGAGGTCAGGAAAGGTGCTTGGCATTCACAAAACTCAATTGCCTATCTCTGCTTCCTGGAGGGAAGAAGAGATATTCCTTTTATCCTGCAGAAGGTTGCCCTTTACTGGAGATGAGCCAAATGACCTTCCTAAATGCAGAAAAGAAAAAAATACGAAACAAGCTGAAGGGGGCCGGGTGCGGTGGCTCACGCCTGTAATCCTAACACTTTGGGACATTGAGGTGGACTGATTGCGAGGTCAGGAGATCGAGACCATCCTGGCCAACATGGTGAAAACTCATCTCTACAAAAAGTACAAAAATTATCTGGGCGTGGTGTCGCATGCCTGTAATCCCAGCTACTTGGGAGGCTGATGCAGGAGAATCACTTGAACCACGGAGTTGGATTTTGGGTGAGCTGAGATAGTGCCACTGCACTCCAGCCAGGTGACAGAGCAAGACTCCATCAAAACAAACAAACAAACAAAAAACAACAACAACAAGCTGAAGATGAGCATGGTGGCATGTGCCTACTGTCTCAGTTACTCTGAAGGCTGAGGCAGGAGGATTACTTGAGGTCAGGAGTTCAAGGCTGTAGTGCTCCATGATCGTGCCTGGGAATAGCCACTGAACTCTGGCCTGGGCAACATAACAAGACCCTGTCTCTAAAAAAAATAGTTATTATAATAAACAAGCTGAATGTGTGGGTGTGTAATACTGTATGTTTTGCATCCTGCTACAAACTCATCTCTCCTCAGATATGTGTCTATTTCAACTAAGAAGTCCACATATGTCTATTTCAACTAAGCTCTTTCTTCCCCAACAACTAAGGCTTTATCTATGGTGTTTAGAGGGCCATGTGTTATTCAAATACTTTGGGCTGCTTTGTGTATACACTGATGTGCATTCTTCTGGAAAACTTTCTGGAAGTTCTCTAAGAACTTGCAGGGTAGGTTAGGGAGGATACTGAAGGTTGACTCATCCAAACTTCTCCAGAGGGCAAGTTATCCTTTAGGGGAACGCAGGGCAGCTGCAACCTCTGCCCAGTAGTCAGGCATTACAGGAATGCTTGTAGGAGTGCATTTGCCCTGAATGTCTACAGCTTGCTCTAAGTCTAAAGAAGGAAAATAGCAGATCAGTTCTCCTGAGCATGAGGGTAATAATAACAAACATGCAGCTTACTATGGTCCAGGCACGGTTTCATTGTCTCACAACAATCCTAGGAGAGAGGTTCCGTTACTATCTGCGCTTTTATCAATGGGCAAACTGAAGCCCAAGAGGGCAAGTAACTAGCTTAAGGCTGTGAAGCTAATTAGTACCAGAGAAAGGATTCTAACCCAGGCAGCGTGACTGCAGAGTTTGTGTTCCTAACCTCTACACAATGGGTCACACTATGGTCACAGGACCAGCAGCAGTAGCAGCACCACCTGTGAATCATTAGAAATGCAAATTCCTGGGCCCCACTGCATACCACATGAATGAAAGCTCTAGGGGTGGAGTGAAGCAACCTGCCCTCCAAGTGAAGCTGATGTTAGCTTAAGTTTGAGAACTGATGTCCTAGGGGATAAAGACCCCCAATAACTGTAATAGAACACTGCAGATTGTCTGCTAGAAAGAATTGGGATGGCAGAACATACATTGAATTAGATGAGAAGTGAGAGGGGTATGGCAGTGGGGAGAAAGGTGTGATTGACCCATTAATCCAGAAATAGCTTTCCTGCCAACTTGTCCCAGTGTTTGGGAATTCCACAATTAGGCATTCATTCCTTTAAACTGTGAAGACTTCATGATTTTTTTTTTTTTTTTTTTTTTTACGGAGTCTCGCTCTGTTGCCAGGCTGGAGGGCAGTGGCGTGATCTTGGCTCACTGCAACCTCTGCCTCCCAGATTCAAGAAATTCTCCTGCCTCAGGCTCGAGTAGCTGGGATTACAGGCATGCACCACCACGCCCAGCTACACTTTTTTGCATTTTTAGTAGAGACGGGTTTTCACCATGTTAGCCAGGATGGTCTTGATCTCCCAACCTTGCGATCCACCCGCCTTGGCCTCCCAAAGTGCTGGGATTACAGGCATGAGCCACCACACCTGGCCGACTTCATGATTTAGAAGGCATCTTTATTAATAAGTAAATGCCACTGGCAGAAGGAATGCCATAAGTCACTTACCAGCCATGGAATCTTATGGAGAGTGACCATCCATTTCTGTCTGTTGGGGCTGAAAGATTTCTGCTGAGGCAAGAAATTCTGCAATTAAAGGAGGACAGTCCCGTTATTGTTCAAATCTACCCAGGATTAAGGTGGTTCCTTGGAGACAGGACTTTTGGTGTTAAAACCAGGGAAGTCCTACACAAACCAGGATGAGCTGGTCGTCTTATACCATGGAGGACAGAGCTGCGTGTTAGAAGCATGGAAAGCTGCGTGTTAGAATACAACAGTAGGCATTGTTGTGTAGGTGGCTTTAGAAGCCGTGCAGCTAAAGGTGCCCCAACTTTAAACATGGGGTTGAGAGGCCAGGCGTGATGGCTCATGCCTGTAATCCCAGCACTTTGGGAGGCTGAGATGAGCAGATCACTTGAGGTCAGGAGTTTGATACCAGCCTGGCCAACATGGTGAAACACCGTCTCTACTAAAAATACAAAAATTAGCCAGGTGTGGTGGTGTGCACCTGTAATCCCAGCTACTTGGGAGGCTGAGGCAAGAGGATCACTAGAACCCAGGAGGCAGAGGTTGCAGTGAGCCAAGATCGCACCACTGCACTCCAGCCTGGGCGACAGAGTGAGAGATCATCTCAATTACAATAAATAAATAAATAAACATGGGGTTGACGGGAAATTTTTTTAGAGCCAGGTTGTGCCAACTTCAGCAAATGAATGAAGGTAACCTTTTGCATACAACGAAGACCCAGAGGGTTATTAGGACATGTAATACCACAGTATAAGACTCTTTCATGAAATTCAGTGCAGAATGATAAAAGATTAAGAATTACTATCCCAAAAAAGTTATACAAATGTCAGTGCATGCATAAGATGGAATATGATGCCTCCGTTTAAATTATGGTAACAGAGATTCCTAAAGGCATGGAAAATGCTTGTGGATAAAATGGTTAAGGAGAAAAAAAAAAAAACAGGCAATAAAATGGTAGCTACAATTTTTAGGTAGTAGAATCTCAACCATGTCAAGAAAACATGGAATAATAAAGGCCAGGAAAGACATACCTTACTATGTTAATATGGGTTACCACTGGACCACGGGATTATGCATGGCTGATTCGTTTTTCTGCTTCTTGACCCTTTTGTGGAGCTTTGTCTAAATTTCTACATGACCACATATCACTTTCTAATCAGCAAATAATCGAAAATAAATTAATGAGGGAACCAAGAAGAAGAAGACTTCTCCATGGGGGACTTATTGGAGGACAGTCATGCAAGGTTGGAGGTGTGGAGGGGATGGGGACTTTCTAGGTGAAGACTCTCCCTGGCCCAGCAGCAACTGCTAAAAATGAGGTCCAGGCACCTTTGGCTGGGGCAAAACAGCATACAGACAACTCACAAACCACCTGTGGGAACAAATGAGGGGAGATGGCTTTTCTTGTGCTAGAAACAACCATTGCCTGATCCTGCAGGGACGGCGCTGCTCCGGCTGTTGTTGCTGCCATCTGTGAGGTTTGTTGAAAGCTTACCTGGGAAGCTTGGCTGGACAAGGTAGTTGGGCATAGTTTGAGATTAAGAAGTACCTTTTTTCTTCAGTATGTTATATTTAATTTTCACAATAACTCTCTGAGTTTGAATGGATTTTCTTATCCCTAATAATAAAGGTTTTTTTTTTGACTAAGAATTATATTTGTCTTTTGGCCTTTTGTATATCCTGGCTTGGGGGTCAGTTCAGTTAAAGTGAAGCCATGATGGCAACATTGAAGGGGGAGATAGATATTCACGGAAGGCTCCAAGGGGGCTCAAGTGCCCAGTTTATAAATATGTCTCAGATGTTCTAGCAGGGGCTTTGGGAGGTTTTGGAGAAGTACCTACTTAAAGGTGCAGGCAGGACTTTTCTGATGCCCATTCATCTTCCTGTCCTGAGGGGTTCTGCCACACTTTGATCTCCCTCAAAGGGGACAGTAATAATCTTAGTTGGCCACATGCCTTGCTGTTAAATCAGGGCCTTAACCAGAACAGGGACTGGGCATATGTGGGAATTGGAGAGTGGCCATATAGCCTCACTAAACCCCACTCTAAACTCAGTGAGGGGCACTCTGATATGCATCAAGCTTAGAATATGGGGAATGAAAGACTTCCAGTGGAGTAGGGCTTTGTAGGGACAGGAATAATGAATGGAGCCTACATTTTCTTTCTCCCTGGTGAGTTCTCTCCTCCACTGTCTCCCACATCCATTGTAAACCTGGTGCAAGAGAGTGAAGCAGAGCAAGGAGAGGGTCCAGGGAAAGGAGACAAAAACACACTCTTTCTTCCTATTTCAAATCTAACCCTTTTCTTGTTTAGAAAAAAAAAAGTGCAGCTCACTGCCAGCACTCATTTAATTTTACATAAACACGCTCTTTGAGGCTGAAGCAAATCAGACTGATTTTCAATGCGAAAATAAAATATAAAAACTGTTCTTGGAGTTATTTCTAAACAGAACTAACATCAGAATCATCTGAATCATCAGAATCGTCTGTTTCAGAAAAATCGGCTCATGAAATGAATCTTCGGCCAACAACTGTTCGAGAATGATGTTAACATCACACGTAGGAATGTTACGTTTTCTAGGATTTGACATTTTCGGTGATTTAGAATTACCATACTTTGTAAATGGAAATACCACTACTAAAAACAGAATGCTATTAATAGAATGATGTCTTTTGTTTCCAAAGTTGACGTACTAGAGCAATGTGAAAATAATAATAAAAGTGAGAGATTTCCTGGCAAAGTTTTCTTAGGGTAAACGCTGCAGCCACAAGTGCCGAGGCAAATGGGAAAAGGGCTAAATCCTTCCACCTGCCTTTCTCCCCTAAGAATGTTTTACATTTCCAGACCTATCTGCAATTGCTCCCCAAGAGAAACCATTTGCTTCCACCAGCCTGCTTACCTTAGTGTCCCCCAAATATGCCATGAAGATCCCCAGTTTCAGGGCTGTTCACACATTCTCCCCTATGCCTAGCCTTTCTCTTTTGATCTATTCTCCCATTCCTGAACACAAAGCCCCAGCAGGCCTTCCATTTAGTCCAGTGATGCATTTTCATTGCTTTATCTGGGTCTTTCTTTTTCACCTGAACCAAAGCTGTTCATTGCTTCAGGGGTTCAGTGAAATTTTGTGACAGGAAGTATTCCTGCAGGATATATATTGTTCTAAAACTGAGTCAGCTACTTGGGGTTGGGGGGGCCACTTCCTGTACACATGAAGTGGGTTGGGTGCCCAAGGGACTGTGCTTTAATCTCACAGCTAGGTAAAGAAATTTCTGAACATCATTTATTTCCTACGGTAAAATAAACAGGCCCTCTGCAGTGGTGGTGGTGTGGGGCTTTGAAATACAATGACTTTTTCATGGGACCTGCCTTAAATAACAATCCTGCAGTACCCAGAGTTTACATAGTCCTCAGCTTCTCAGAAGTTCACGTGTCCCTTCATATCAAAGCATGCTGTCCTTAGTATATGAACATGGCATCAATGACCCATTAGCAACAGGAACTAGAGTAGGCAGTAGGCTTGGAGTTGTTTTGCCAACAGCAGGGGTGAGGCTGCTCTCAGTCTTTCAGGTTCCTTGCGACCAAGGGCAGCCATTTTCCAGCAACGGTTAGGCCATGAAAGGGAGCAAAGCTAATTGATACTCACGAAGTTCACTCATCTGGCCCTGTGCTCTAACCACTCAACTAATCACCTCAACTAACCAGCCACACATGCTTTACTGTCTAAAGACTTTTATGTCCTTTAATTTGTCACATGACTCCAGGAGTGCAGACAGACTCTGGAGTCTGACTATCTGAATTCAAAACCTGACTTTTTTTCTTAATTACTTAACCTTTCTATGCCTCACTTTCTTTACCTATAAAATGAAAACAATAGCATCTATCTCTTAAGGTTAGTTTGAGGATTAAAAAAGATAGTATGTGTCAAGTGCCTACAGCAGTGCCTGGCAGGTATTTACTCACTTAATGTTGGTTCTCACTATTACTCATTCTTCCCCAATGAGAATGCCAAGAGTGGAAATATCTTGCCCTGTGGACTTTGGTTTGCCAACCAAGTGAGTGCCAACTTCTTCCCCATCTATATTTATCAACCTAGATTCCTTGACAACCATGTAAGGCCCACCCATAGCCTTCACCCCCTGCCCATCTTGACAACATTGCTCAAGTGCTTTGTGTGTGTGTGTGTGGAGAAGACACTGCCATTGGTACTGTGAAGAAGCACCAAAGAAATTTTATCTCTGTCCTCAACAAGCTTAACATTCACCTGGGGAGATGGGCCAAAAGGAAGGCAACTTCAACAGCATACAAACCTATCACAGTACACACAGCCCAAACCCACTGGGCCTACAAACATGCAGACCCAGCCCCTGAATGTGCTTTTAACCCAAAGCTGGGAAAGTTACCACAAAATGTCCAGGAAATATCTTATAAGACATTCCTGGTTTGTAAAACAAATTTTTTTGATTAGTTTCCTGACAACGTAAGAAAAATTTATATCCATTGATCACCCAGAATTGTGCTGGGTACTATGAGAATAGATTATCTATCTATCTTCTATCTACCTACCTTATTTAAAAAGGGTACTGAGCCCTTGAAGGGTTTCCAATCCAGCAGAATCTTTCAAATATTTTTTAGAATAATGCAATAAAAGGACAAACATTATATGATTCCACTTATATAAGGTACCTATAATAGTTAAATTCACAGACAGAAACTAGACCACTGATTGGGGGAGGAGGCCTGGGGAGTTATTCTTTAACAGGTACAGAGTTCCTGTTTGAGGTGATGAAAAAGTTCTGGAGATAGACAGTGGTAATGGTTGTACAACATGAATGTGTTTAACACCATTGAATTGTACACCTAAAAATGGTTAAGTAGATAAATTTGATACCATGCATATTTGACTACAATCTAAAAAAAAATGCACAACTGTTTAAAAAGTCTTCATGTGCCAAATTATGCAGCCAATGCTTAAAGTGACTTGTAGCTATAATGAACTCACAATTTAAAAAAAGCTCAAGGAGGGCTGGAGTAACTGAGGAACGTTTTATAGAAAAGGCAAATTATGGTCAGTGCTGTAATTCTACATCCACAATTGGTGGGTTCTTGGTTTCACTGACTCCAAGAATGAAGCCGCAGACACTTGTAGTATTACAGTTCTTAAAGATGGTATGTCCAGAGATTGTTCCTTCAGACCTTCTGATGTGTCTGCAGCTTCTTCCTTCTGGTGGGTTCGTGGTCTTGCCTCAGGAGTGAAGCTGCAGACCTTCCTGGTGAGTGTTACAGCTCATAAACGCAGCATGGACCCAAAGAGCGAGCAGCAGCAAAATTTATCGCAAACAGAGAAAGAACAAAGTTTCCACAGTCTAGAACGTGACCGCAGCAGATTGCCGCTGGCTACCTGGGACAGCCTGCTTTTATTCCCTTATCTGACCCCACCCACATCCTGCTGATTGGTCCGTTTTACAGAGACCTGTTGGTCTATTTAACAGAGAGCTGATTGGTTCGTTTTGACAGAGTGCTGATTGGTGCAGTTTACAATCCTTGAGCTAGACACAGAGTGCTAGACGGAAAAGTTCTCCAAGTCCGGGCTAGGTTAGCTAGACACAGAGTTAGCTAGATACAGAGTACCGATTGGTGAATTTACAAACCTTTAGCTAGACACAGAGTACTGATTGGTGTATTTACAAACCTTGAGCTAGACACAGAGTGCTGATTGGTGTATTTACAATTACCTAGCTAGACATAAAAAGTTCTCCAAGTCCCCACCAGATTAGCTAGATACAGAGTGCTGATTGGTGCATAGACAATCCTCTGGCTACATATAAAAGTTCTCCAAGTCCCCATCTGGCTCAGGAGTCCAGTTGACTTCACCTAGTGGATCCTGCACAGGGGCTGCAGGCGGAGCTGCCTGCCAGTCCCCAGCCACACTCCTCAGCCCTTGGGCGATCGATGGGACTGGGCGCCAGGGAGCAGGGGGCAGCGCCCTTGGGAGAGGCTCGGGCCACGTGGGAGCCCACTGCAGCGGGGAGCTCAGACGTGGTGGGCTGCAGGTCCTGAGCCCTGCCCCGCGGGGAGGCAGCTAAGGCTGAATTTGAGTGCAGCGTTGGCAGGCCAGCACTGCTGGGGGACGGGGCGCAACCTCTGCAGCTGCTGTCCCGGGTGCTAAGCCCCTCACTGCCCTGGGCCAGGGATGCCAGCTGGCCACTCCGTATGTGGGGCCCACCGAGCCGGCGCCCGCACCCTCGCCTGCCGGAACTTGCACTGGCCCACGGCACAGCCCCAGTTCCTGCCTGCGCCTCTCCCTCCACACCTCACGGCAAGCAGAGGGAGGCAACTCTAGCCTCAGCCAGCCCAGAGAGGGGCTCCCACGGTGCCCTGGTGGGCTGAAGGGCTCCTCAAGCCAGAATGGACGACAAGGCCGAGGAGGCACTGAGAGTGCGGGCTGCTAGCACATTGTCACCTCTCAATTCCAGCACTTTGGGAAGCTGAGGTAGGAATTCTAGCTGCTTGGGTGTGGTGGGGCCTTATTACAGATGGACCTGAGCAGAAGGCAGACACTTGAATTTGAAACCTTGAGCACTAGGGGTTCATTGTAGTGTTTGTTTGTTTGTTTTTTCAGACAGTTTCACTCTTGTTGCCCAGGCTGGAGTGCAATGGTGCAATCTCGGCTCACTGCAACCTTTGCCTCCCAAGTTCAAGAGATTCTCGTGCCTCAGCCTCCCAAGTAGCTGGGACTACAGGAGCCCGCCACCACGCCCCGCTGATTTTTGTAGTTTTAGTAGAGATGGGGTTTCACCATGTTGGCCAAGTTGGTCTTGAACTCCTGACCTCAGGTGATCCACCCTCCTTGGCCTCCCAAAGTGCTGGGATTACAGGCGTGAGCCACCATGTCTGGCCCATTGTAGTGTTTTAAAATTTAGGGTTTTTTTTACTGCTGATATCTGAGCATCTTCTGTATACTTAATTCTAATAAGCCAATGAGTCTGGTTTTGATAATATACAATAATTTTGTAAGATGCCACCATTGGGGAAATCTGGGTGATGGATATAAGGGACATCTCTGCATTATTTTTGCAACTTCTTATGAGTCTAGAATTATTTCACAATTTAAAAAGTATAAAGTTAATTGTTGAAAGATTAATCTGCTCTCTGTGTGCATGATAGTTTGAAAGAAGAGGAAATTGAGAGAAAGTCATTCCAAGTATGTATTTCCTTGCTTAAACATTTAACCATGGTTCATTCAAAAAAGAGAATAGTTCCCGGTAAATAAAGCTCTCATTCCCACCATTTAGCTAAGGAAAAAGTCTTTAGTTTATTCGGTTTTTGAGCCAAATGCTGTGTTGCTGGATGAGAATGTTTGGTCTTGTGAGTTTGGAATTGAGAGTGACTTTATAGGCAGTCACCTAGAGGTAGTCAGGCTCTGACCTGTTTATAAAGAGACTGAGCAATTCCATCCGCTCAGCTGTTGGACCAGCTAAAATAGAGTTTATTCTCTAGGAAAACACAATGGAAGTACCTCTCAAGGTCTGTAGCCTACAAAGAGGGTATTGGGTTTGGTACAATCTTCTGCAGCTAGTGAGTGGGCATCTGGCTGAACAATATACCCATCCCGAGTGATGGAGACTCAGAAGTCGATCATCCGAACATCATCTGCTTGCCCAACCAAGCCTATTCAGCATCCACAGTCCACAAAGGAAAAAGCCGAACACCAACAAGTAAATGTTCTCCTGCTTGCCTTCCTTGAGCTTTTTGTTTTGTTTTGTTTTGTTTTCAGAGAACAGATATTGGTTGGGGTAAATAGTGAACGAGGGTACAGGAGTTAGAGGTCATCTTTCCAAGTCATCTCTCTTATCAGGTAGCTAGTCCATCTTCCCTGTTCCCTCAGGATGATTGGGACCCATTAATAAGCCACTTGGAGTAAATTCCACCAGCTTGCTGCAGCTGGGTGCCAGGACATGGGCCAAAAGAGGAGGTGGCAGGGTGTCCAGAAGGAATTGGAAACACTTTGCCCTGTTTTTGTCTTTCACTAGCTCTTCTTAAAGTTTATGCCCCTCATCCCATTCTGACCCTTGCTTCAGCGTTTCTTTCTCAGGGGACAGGGCTCCTGCTGCCCGTTGAGTTTGTTTTCTGCTTTGGATAGCAGCTGGCTCCCCTAATGCTTCTGAGACAGCTCAATTATCTTGATTGTTGCAGTTTGGGCTGCAGAATTAAACCAGCCGGTCATGAATACACAGAGGATTTATCACTTAATAGCTGAATTGCTTGGGTCATTAAGGAGTAGGAGAGAAACAGCCAAGTGATTGTTAATCCTGCAGAAATGTAACAAGATGGCTGTTAGCTTCCTGTTGCATCCTTTAACAGTCCCCTCTGTGAAAGGATGTCTTGTATTTTGCTTTTGTGATCTTTGGGGTGGGAAAACACAGTTTGGCGAGAGGTAAGGGGCATGGCAAGGTGACGGGAAAGCAGTTTTGGACTTCTGCAAGCAAGCTGTGTACTTTGGGTTTTTGCATATCCTGTCACACTAGTGTCCTCCTAAGGTTTATTCCAAAGGTATTTGCATGCTCTCCTTATAATGGTATTTGCCTTCAGCTGGGTGGGTAGCTGGGTTCCAATCTTTCCCACTGCTCCTGTGTGGACTCAGTGGGAGGACAGAATGAGCTTGCCAAGAGGATTAAAAACTTTAATGCTTGCCTTAAAAATTCAGTTCCCATCCACCTGGTGGCTGATGAGAGACCTTGACCCTGAACTATACCAGTGTTCCTACAAAGCAGAACATTTACTCCAGAGAAAAGCCATACACCAGACCAAAAAAAAATCACCTACTCTCAAACTTTGTGCTAGGGGGCAGGGATGGAACAAAGCAGCTTTTGAAAAAGGGGGATTCCCTGAGCACCTCCTAGCAGTGTGACTGTGCCCTCCTCTCAGCCTATGCCCTTTCTTCTGTGTGAGCCAGGTTTGAAAGCATCCCCTTGGAGCAGGAGATGAGTGGGCATCAGAAAAGTCCTGTCTGTACCTTTGTGTAGGTACTTCTTGAAATTTCACCAAAGGAACGTGTAAAAGGGGTGCTTGAACCCCCATCCCCTGACACACACACACAGAGACTTCCATGAATATCTACACTTTTAATGTTGCCATGATGGCTTCATTTTAACTAAAATGACCCCAAAACCAGGCTCTACAAAAGGTCAATACAAAAATGTAATCCTTAATCTCAAATTACACCCAACTACCCTGTGCAGCCAAGCTTCCCAGATAAGCTTTCAACAAACACAGATGACAACAATAGTAGCCAGAGCAGAGCCGTCCCTGCAGAATCAGGCAATGGTTGTTTCTAGCACAAGAAAAGCCATCTCCTCTAGTTTGCCCTACAGGTTGTTTGTGAAAACTGGAAGTCCCTCCCCTCCTTCCCAGCGTAGTTGTCTGTGTGCTATTTGGCCCCAGTCAAAGGTGCTTGGATCTCTTTTTCAGCAGCTGCTGCTGGGCTGAGGGGTAGTCTTCACCCAGAAAGGCCTTATCCCCTCTGCACCTCCAATGTTGGGTGACTGTCCCCCAATAAGTCCACCTTGGAGAAGTCTTCTTCTTCTTCTTGGTTCCCTCATTAATTTATCTTAGATTTGTTGATCAGAAAGTGGTATGTGGTCATGTAGAAATTTGGACCAGTTCCACAAAAGGGTCAAGAAGCATAAAAACCTAGCAGCCATGCACAATATTCCCGTCCAGCAGTAACCAATATTAACATAATAAGGTATGTCTCTCCTGGCCTTTATTGTTCCATGTTTTCTTGACATGGTTGAGATCCTACTACCTGGAAAAAGTAGCAACCATTTTATTGCCTGCTTTTTTTCTCCGTAAGTATTTTATCCACAAGCATTTTCCATGTCTTTAGGAATCTTTGTTACCGTAATTTAAATGGAGGCATCATATTCTGTCTTATGCATGCACTGACATTTGTTTTTTAGAACATATGATAACCACAGTGCCATATCTTTCATGAAAATTAATGCTGAAAGGTAAAATAACAAAAGTGATACTGTTAGAGAGCTTCTATGCAAAGTACTCTTCTAAGTGCCTCACATGTCTTAACTCATTTAATCCTCACACAACTCTTTGAGGCAGGTTCTATTAATATCCCCATGTGAGAGAGGGGGAACCTAAGAAGAGATGAGTGACTTGCTCAGAGAAACACAGGTAGTAAGCAGCAAGGCTGGGCTTTGAACCCAGGGATTGTGGCTCTAGAGCCTGTGCTCTCAACAACTGCAAACTGGCCAGTATCAGAACTAAATGCAATCATTAAGGCAGCTTACAATCTAATATACAAGATGCAACAACATTTTCCAGTCAAGAGAAGGGTTTTCAAGATTCAATATACATTCTTTCATTGGTTTACAATCCAGACTCATAATACTGTTTATCAGCCATAAACAACAGACCTTTCCCAATGCTGTTAGAGAACAAATGGGAAAGAGGATACACAGAGAAAAAGGGTGATTTTGCTTTTCTGAAGTATTGCCCTATTATCTGCCAATCAACTTAAAACTTAATTACAAAGAGAAATCATCCCTCAAGAGAGTGTGATATTACTGTATAATAGGGAAAAATTTACCATTTATGTAGTGAGCTTCCCTTTCCTCAGGATAGCATTTCAAACACCTCTCTCCCCACGAAATGTAGACAATTGCACTTACAGGATCCTGAATGCTCCTTAATTCCCTTTCTTTTCTCTTCTGTGCCTTAAAAACCTTCCCATGTCCCCATCCAGACATTCACCCATTTCCTTCTCTCTTCGCTGCATTCCCATCACTGAACTACTGATGTGGGTATGGGCATTTACCAAAGTCAAAGCCTCCATCCTCTCTCGTGTGCAGAGCTCCCCATAACAACAGTTGACTTGCCTAGCAAATTTCATCACAGTACATTTCCAGAAGTTTTGATTCTCTGGGTATCTCTCTGAATTTCTCCAACCCTGATAGAATTTCAGGGTCTGCTCTACGCTGTTCTGCATTTGTTTCTCATCTCCCCTCTTAGGCACCCTTGTGAATTTGTTCAGCTTGGAATATATGTCTCCCAGAAATGGAGCCCTCTCAAATGAAGTCTGCAAAGGAGCTGTTGCTGACAACGGGGCACCAACCTGTGCCCTCACATACCAAGGAAGAACAGCCTTTGTTTCTTCCTCACTGTTTGCCAGGTGAATTCTCCAAATTTTCTGCCCCACATTCACCCTTGAACTTTCAGCAGGAGACTGTCTCTGAAAAACAGTCTGGACTGGATCTGCTACTGTAGGTGATGCCCAAACTTGTACTGTCAGGGGCCAGGGATGAGCCAGAACACTTTTGTTCTTTCTATTCCTCCTTTTATGTCTTCTTTTCTTCTCTATCTTTCCCCCGCTGTTAGCAGCAGGGAACGTCCCCTCCTGAGCTGCAGCTGAGCATGGGACACCATCCTGTGCACTCTGACACAGAGTAGGAGTGGACATTTTATCTATCTCATCCTTGCTTTTGTGCCCCACACTGACCCCATCATTAGCAACTGGAATAGCCTCCGTAAAAATGGTCTGTACCTGAGCTGGGACTGTGAAAGATGCCCAAGCCTGTACTCTCAGAGGCCAAGGACTGGCCACAATCTTTTTGTTCTTTTTATGTCTCCCTTTATGGTGGCTTTTCTGCCCTGTTTTAATCTCCTCATTTGCTGCCAGAGAGGCCCCCTCAAGAGAAGACTGAACTGGACTTGCTGCTGGCAGCAGGGTGCCAGCCGGTGTCTTCCAAGGCTGCAAGAGAACTGTCTTCTCCTCCTTATCATTCCTTCTTTGCTCCCTGCTTTTTTCTTGCCCTGCATTGACATTGACATCGGCAACTGGCAAAGCCCCTATAACATAAGTCTGACTCAGAACTGGGGCTGCAGAAGATGCCCGAGGCTGTAGCGTCCGAGGCCAAGAAAGATACACAACCTTACTTTCCTTTCTATTCCTCCTTTTATGGCTTTTTTTTTTCCTTATATTTCCCCCATCATTAGCAGCAGAGGACACCCTCTCCAATACTGTGTGAACCAGAGCCACATTTGGGCCTGAGGAACCAAGCACTGTACTTGGACACAAAGTAGAATGAGACATTTCTTCCATCTCATCATTCTCTTTTTCACCCATGCTTTTCTGCCCATTTACCCCTTGACTGATGATGGGCGGAGCATCTTCAAGTGGAGTCTGAACTGGAGGTGCCACCTCTGAGGGTACTGCTGCTGTGGCTGGATCTGTGTCACTTGCTTTGGTGGTCAGAGCCTCCGTATGAGCTAAAATGTCCTTTTTCATGTTTCTCTTCCTTCTAACTTTGCTTTGCTTTTATTTCTGGATCAGGTGGAATGTTTACCTGGAGTGGAGAGAGCAGAAAGTAATCCAAGAGACAAATATGAGTTGCACAAGCAAAATGTCCTTTCTGGAAGAACAGTTATAATTAAGTATGAGGGCTGAAATCAGGATTAGTCTCTAAGGATACCTGAAATGAGTTAGTAAAAATAGGAACTCAGTACAGGTTGAGGAGGCCATAAACAAGATAAGGATGTCAGAAGCCTGTCCTCACTGGCTGCTGATTCTTTGGTGTGGTGCTAAACCCTCCACAACCTTCCACAAAATTTTCCTCTCCCAGTACAGTGAATCAATTGTGGACCCTGGATGCCCTCAATATACCGATGCGTGGCGCAGTTTCAATCTTCATCAGCTTTTGAAATCCTCAGTGTCTTCTTTGAAAGCGGAGGACAACACTGAAACAAACAACAAAAATCCCACAAAGATATTTGGATAAATATTCCCATTTTCACCTAAGGGGGATAGACACGTCACTTATTGGTCAGGTAAAGACTTTAGCACTGTTGTTACCTTTTCATACTTCAGATTTCAGCCTCAGGAGACCAAATCACACGTGAGAAAACTATGGGTGAGCCTGTAAAATCAGAGAAAGAAAGCATCATCAAAATGAGCCTGAGAAGGTGTCTGGGAAGCCACTCTGACAGAATCTTACCTGACTATCGTAGAAATGTGGTGTCCACGTTTCTTCTCAAGCTCACTCTCTTTTCGGTCCCATGTAGAGGAATTGGTATACATACAGATGACTCAGACACTACATAATTCTGTACCACAATAGCTTTAGCAATTGATGAAGAGATTCCATTTAGGTCTCCTTCACTGATTTCTGATTCTTTGCAAGTTGAGAATCCTGGTGTGGGCTTGTTGGGGAGGGCTCATTCCATTAACCAGCCCAATTCTTCCCTCATGCATTCAGATAAGCAGACCTATAGACAGTTTCTATTTCCCAAATTCGTAAACTGTCTGGCTCCCCTGTGAATTCCAGCCCTTTTTTAAGCTTTCCACTGTACTATATATATGCGGCATAATCTTGGAGCGGGCTAATTATTTACATAATCTCCTTTCTCTCTGAGCAAACATTTTTTGTTGTTGTTGTTGACCTTTTGACCAAAAAAAAAAAAAAAAAAAGAGAGAGAAAGAATGAATCAAGATAGAATCAAACTTTCTTTCTGTAATTATGACTGACACAGAGAGCTTGATGAGGCCCCTGTGTTTTCCCTTGATAAGAAAGTAACCACACATCAGAGCAAAGCAAGGCCTGGCATTGACCTGGCAAGTTTAGAAATGGAAAACTTGTTTTTTAATCTGGAAAATGTTTGTATCTAGAGCAAGAGATCCATCAGTGCCTATGTGAATATAGTGTCCTCCTCAATGGATATCGGAGAGGGCTCTCTAGACCTTCTCTTGGTGTCGTAAAGAGCCTAGGGCTATTTTTGCACAGGCAATATTCTCACACAATCTTTGTTCAAGTGCTCCCAATATATGATTGTAGAAAGAGGAATCACACAGCAAAAATTACATACACTTATTATCTAGCATGATTTCTACTTTTTTGTTTGTTTGTTTGAGATAGAGTCTCTCTCTGTTGCCAGGCTGGAATGCAATGACGCGATCTGGGCTCACTGCAACCTCCGCCTCCCGAATTCAAGTGATTCTCCTGCCTCAGCCTCCCAAGTAGCTGAGATTACAGGCGCCCTCCACTATGCCTGGCTAATTTTTGTATTTTAGTAGAGATGGGGTTTCACCATGTTGGTCAGGCTGGTCTCGAACTCCTAACCTCAGGTGATCTGTCCACCTCAGCCTTCCAAAGTGCTGAGATGACAGGCATAAGCCACCATGCCCGGCGCACGATTTCCACTTTTTAAAAATTTTTAAGTTTTTTTAAATTCTACTTTAAGTTCTGGGATACATGTGCAGAATGTGCAGGTTTGTTACACAGGTATACATGTGCAATGGTGGTTTGCTGCACCTATCAATCCGTCATCTAGGTTTTAAGCCCTGCATCCATGAGGTATTTATCCTAATGCTCTTCCTCCCCTTACCCTGATTTCTAGTTTTTAAATGTCTTTCCTGATGCTATGGTTGTTTTTTCATTGCTCCATGTGTAGGTTAAGGTACTTGTGGTGCTAAGGCTAGCTTAGCTCATGACAAATGCAGAGGTTATCACTAGATGAAATCCAGCTGGCTGACTGCCAAGAGGTCACACAAAGTGAAATTTACCTGGTTTAGCGCAATAGGGTCCAAGGTCTGACCCCCTCACTGAGAGTGGGCGTCTGGTGGTAGATGTGTATTAACCAATCACACAGAGCCAGGTCTATCTCTACCATCTATCCATATCCACATCCATATTTGTAACTATGTCTACATCTGTGTGAGACACCCTGTCCCCTGGATTACATGTGGAGGATGACTGCCTGCTTCAAGCTCCTTAGATTTTCCTTGCTGTGTTGACCCTTTTATTCACACAGATTCACTCATTCACTCATTCAACAAATACGTACTGACACTGCTTTGTACCAAACATGCGGCTAGGTGCAAGAGAATATATAATTACTTCTCATGTTACTTAATTACAGTCGCATTCCATATGGGTTTCTCAGAGATGAATACTTTAATTGGAGTTTTAAATGTTTCCAAACCTCAAGTCACACATTTAGAGGCAGTCTCTACATTGGCTGTCATAGATGGCTATGACCATTCCTTGTGTAAGATTTCTACTAGTTTAATTCTCAGAGGCCAGCTCAAGTTACCCTTTATCAAGGTTATTGAGGCCTTCATGCACTTTTCCCCCCTGGTACTGGCAATCAACCTGTCTGACTTTTGTGTAAGAAGAGAATAACTCCAAATTCTGGTATCATTCTCTTGCTTTGTGCCATCACCAATTCCTTTCCAACTTTTCACTAAAGAGGTAGCAACTGTTTGATGTTCATTTATGTGTGTGTTACATAACAGTCTAATTTACATGTGCTGTAGTATAGGGATTGTTTGACGTCCCTCCTTTGATAGGCAGGAACCACTGAGTGTAGGCCTGATAGGCAGGGTCCTATAGGTGGCAAAAGATTTGAAACCATGTCTTAAAGAGGGTTGCGCACCAGGAAAAGTAGTCACATCATTTAGGATTCTTTCAATGCAAGTGACCAAAAGATAATAAAAATAAACTACCCAAACTGGCTTAAGCAAAACAGGCCATTTATGGCTCACTATAAGCATAAATGATTGGGGCAGATTCAACTTCCTGTGTGACTCAATTCAGTGTGCAAATTATTTCACCAGGAACCATCAGAAATAACTTGTCTTGTGTTGGTTTTCATTTTCAGGCTCTCACTAGAGACCCCGGTACCTTCAATGTCACAATACTTCATCCAGCAGTAGAAGTTGCTTCCCTAGTGGAGCAACTGAAGTGCCTAAATTGAGTATTGTTGGTACTAATTGGTCTTCCATGGGTCACATGTCCATCGCTAGGTCAATTATTGTGGTCAAATAGATGGAATGTTCATACACTGAGTCTCTTCAAATTCAAGAGGGAATACCAGCAACTTGAGAGGCTGAGGTGGGAGGATCACTTGAGACCAGGGGTTTGTAACCAGTCTGGGTAACATAGCAAGACCTTCTCTCATTTAAAAAAAAAAATGAGCTAGATATGGTGGTGGACACCTGTAGTCCCAGCTACTCAGGAGGCTGAGGTGGGAGGATCGCTTGAGCCCAGGAGTTTGAGGTTGCAGTGAGCCGTGATCACACCATGGACAGCAGAGCAAGACTTGTCTCTAAAAAAAAATTATTTTAATTAAAAAAAATTAAAAATTTAAGAGGGAAGCTGGAAAATGAGAATGAAAATACATAGAGATGTTTGAGAAGACAGAGAAGGTGAGAAAAGTGTCACATAGAAGTGAAGAAAGCCTAGAGCAATTCCTGAATAGTAATGTAGGCACCCACACTGATCCATTTTTTATTTATTTATTTATTTTTTTGAGATGGAGTCTGGCTCTGTCACCCAGGCTGGGTGGCAGTGGCACGATCTTGGCTCACTGCAACCTCCGCCTCCTGGATTCAAGTGATTCTCCTGCCTCAGCCTCCTGAGTAGCTGGAACTACAGGGGCATGCCACCACGCCCAGCTAATTTTTGTATTTTTAGTAGAGACAGGGTTTCACCATGTTGGTCAGGATGGTCTTGATCTCCTGACCTCATGATCCACCTGCCTCAGCCTCCCAAAGTGTTGGGATTACAGGTGTGAACCACCATGCCCGACTGACTCATCTTTTAAAATAACTTTTTTGAGATAGGATTTACATACATAAAGTTCACGCTTTAAAAGTTGTTTTTAGTATATTCACAGAGTTGTGCATCAGTCACAACTACCTAATTCCAGAGCATTTTCATCATCCCAAGTAGAAACTCTTCATTTGCTCTCCTCCTCCCAGCTTCTGGTAACCACTAATCTACTTTGTCTATATAGATTTGCCTATTCTGGATATTTCATACTGGAACAATATAATCACATATAATTATACAATATGTGACATTTTGTATCTGACTTCTTTCACTTTAGCATACTGTTTGCAATGTTCATCCATATTATAACATGTGTCAGTACTTCATTTCTTTTTATGGCCAATAAGTGTTCCATTGTATGGATATATCACATTGTGCTTATCATTCATCAGGTGATAGACATTTGCATTGTTCTGCCTTTTGACTATTTTGAATGATGGGGCTATAAACATTTGTGTACAGGTTTTTGAGTGGGTATATGTTTTCAATTCTCCTGAATATGTACCTAGGAGTAGAGTTGCTGGATTATATGGTAACTTAATGTTTCACCATTTGAGTAATTGCCAGGGTCTTCTGCAGGGGATACACCATTTTACATTTTACATTCCCACCAGTAAGGTGTAATTTCTCTACATCCTTGCCAACATTGTTGCTGTCTTTTTTTTAATTAATGCCATCTTAGTGGGTGTGAAGTGGTACCTTACTATAGTTTTGATGTGCATTTCCTTAATGACTAATGATGTTGAGTATTTTTTCACATGTTATTGGCCACTTCTGAGTCTTTTTTTTTTTTTTTTTTTGAGATGTAGTTTCGCTCATGTTGCCCAGGCTGGAGTGCAGTGGCGCCATCTCGGCTCACCGCAACCTTTGCCTCCCAGGTTCAAGCGATTCTTCTGCTTCAGCCTCCTGAGTAGCTGGGATTCCTGGCATGCACCACAATGCCCAGCTAATTTTCTAGTAGAGATGGAGTTTCTCCATGTTGGTCAGGCTGGTCTCGAACTCCCGACCTCAGGTGACCTGACTGCCTTGGCCTCCCAAAGTGCTGGGATTACAGGTGTGAACCACTGTGCCCAGCCTCTGTGTCTTCTTATAAGAAATGTCTATTCAAATCCTTTGCCCATTTTAAAAAATTGGGCATTTTGAAATTTTTTAAATTATATTTTTATTATTTAGTTGTAAGAGTTTATTATATGTTTTGGATCTAAGTCATTTATGATACATGTGAGTTGCAAATATTTTCTCCCATTTTGTTGGCTGGCTTTTCACCTTGATAGTATCTTTTGAAGCACAAGTATTTTTAATTTTGATGACATTCCATTTATCTGTTTTTCTTTTGTTGTTTGTGTTTTCTAAGGACATAGAAAGTTGTCATATTTAAAGTTGTGCTTTCTTTTTTTTAAGTTTTTTTTTGTTTTTTTTTTTTTTTTTGAGATGGAATCTTGCTCTGTCGCCCAGGCTGGAGTGCAATGGTGCAATCTCAGCTCACTGCAATCTTCACCTCCTAGGTTCAAGTGATTCTCCTGCCTCAGCCTCCCAAGCAGCTGGGGTTACAGGTGCACATCACCACACCCAGCTAATTTTTTTGTTATTATTATTATTATTTTTTGAGACAGAGTTTCGCTCTTGTTGCCCAGGTGGAGTGCAGAGAGCAGTGGTGCGATCTCAGCTCACTGCAACCTCAGCCTCCTGGGTTGAAGCGATTCTCCTGCTTCAGCCTTCCAAGTAGCTGGGATTACAGGCATGTGCCACCATGCCCGGCTAATTTTTTTTTTTTTTGTATTTTTAGTAGAGACGGGGTTTTGCCATGTTGGGCAGGCTGGTCCAGAACTCCTGGCCTCAGCTGATCCGCCAGCCTCAGCCTCCCAAAGTGCTGGGATTACAGGCGTGAGCCACCATGCCCGGTCTAAAGTTGTGCTTTCTAAGGGTATAGAAAATTGTCATATTTAAGGAATGATGGCCTTTAAAAAAAGCAAGATTTAAGCCTATGTTTTCTTCTAAGAATTTTATAGTTTAAGCTTTTACATTTAGGTCCTTGATCCATTTTGAGTTAATTGTTGTGTATGGTATGAGGTAGGATGTCTCACTTCAGTTTTTTTTTGCACATGGCTATTCCATTATATCAGCACCACATTAATGAAAAGACTATGTCCCCGTTGATTATTCTTTTTGCCACACATTGGCTTTTTTTTTTGAGACGGAGTTTTGCTCTTGTTGTACAGGCTGGATTGCAATATTGCGATCTCTGCTCACCGCAACCTCTGTGCCCCAGGTTCAAGTGATTCTCCTGCCTCAGCTTCCCAAGTAGCTGGCACTACAGGCATGTGCCACCATGCCGGGCTAATTTTGTATTTTTAGTAGAGACGGGGTTTCCCCATGTTGGTCAGACTGGTCTCGAACTCCCGACCTCATGTGATCTGCCCGCCTCGGCCTCCCAAAGTGTTGGGATTACAGGCATGAGCTGCTGTGCCTGGCCCACACATTAGCTTTAAAAGCAATTATTGTGCTTGGCGGGGCACAGTGGCTCACACCTATAATCTCAGCACTTTGGGAGGCTGAGGTGGGTGGATCACTTGAGGCCAGGAGTTTGAGACCAGCCTGGGCAAAATGGCGAAATCCTGTCTCTACTAAAAATACAAAAATTAGCCAGGCGTAGTGGTGCAAACCTGTAGTCCCAGCTACTAGGGAGGCTGAGGCAGGAGAATCGCTTGAACCCTGGAGGTGGAGGTTGCAGTGAGTAGAGATTGTGCCACTTCACTCTAGCCTGGGCCATGGAGTGAGACTCCAACTCAAAACTAATAATAATAATAGTAAATAAAAATTTAAATAAAAAATTAAAAGTTAAAGCAATTATTGTACTTAATGTGTTCAAAAGGGCTGAAGAAGATTAAACAAAGACACAACGTGTACAGGCATGGGACAGCTTTTAAAACAGACATAGGATACTTCATGCATTCCCTTCAAAATTATCATTTTGGGAATACCCCTGAGATATGAGGAATAAAAAAATCAGGGCAAACTTGAGTATGTGAGTAGCAAACTGACCTTAGATGGTATTTCCATAGACAGAACTTGAGGCAGCAACAGCATCAATTGATTATGCATATATCTCTCCAAGATAAGTACTTTTAAAGAAAGCACTGATTTAGATGCATACATACCGTTCTTAAGAAAAAGTATACTAATTTGAAGCAATATGCCCTAATAATAGAAAGTATGGACTTTGAGATCAGACAACCTGGGTTTGTATCCAAACTCAACCACTTATTAATTGTGTGAATTACTTAGCTTTTTGATCCTTACTCTCCTGATATGTAGTATAGGATAATAATAGCTATTTCATTTTTGTAGATTTTGTTTTGATATAATTTCAAACTTATAATTGTTTATATTTTGCCCCATTTACTTAATTTACTTTATCATTCTCTGTATGTATGTGTGGGGGTATATATATATATGTGTGTGTGTATGCATATATATACACATCTCACACTTTTGTGTATGCGTCGATATATTTATGTGTGTGTGGGATGTGTGTATGTGCGTGTGTATATATATCCACATATACATATACATTTATATGTATGTATGACACATACACATATATTTATATATTTGTAAAAATATATTTATATATTTGTTTCCTGAATCATTTGGAAGCAAGTTGGAGATATCATGTGCCTTTATTCCAAAATACTTCAGTGTATATTTTCTAAGAAGAAGAACATTATCTTATATAACTACAGTACATTTATCTAAATCGGGAAATTTAAAATCTATACAATACTGTTATCTAATCTGTAGTATACATTCAAATTTTCAATTTTTCTAAATACTATCCTTTGTAGCTATGTTTCCCAGTTTAGAGTCCAAAACAGGATAATGCACTGAATTTAGTTGTCACCACTCTTTAATCTCCTCTAGTCTATAATAATTCCTGAGTCTTTGTGCTTCATGATGTTGACATGTTTGAAGAGTACAGGTCAGTTATTTTCCAGGATGTCTCCGAATTTGGATTTCTCTGATGTTTTATCATGATTAAATTGAGATTATTTATTTTTGGCAAAAATACCACAGGAGCTATGTTGTGTCTTAGTGCATCATATTAGGAGGGAAATCATGTCAGATTGTTCCAATATTGTTAGTACTAACTTTATCACTTGATTAGGATGATGTATTTCAGGTTTCCCTACTGTAAATTACTATTTTTCTTTTGTAATTAATAAGTACTTTATAGGGAGCTATCAGTTGGTTCCCTTGGATCAAATAAGATGACATACATGAAATATTGAGCACAAAAGTCCCGGTGCAGTGGCTCACGCTTGTAATCCCAGCACTTTGGGAGACCGAGGCGGGCAGATCACCTGAGGTCAGGAGTTCAAGATTAGCGTGACCAACATGGAGAAACCCTGTCTCTATTAAAAATACAAAATTAGCCGGGCGTGGTGATGCATGCCTGTAATCCCAGCTACTCGGGAGGCTGAGGCAGGAGAATCGCTTAAACTCGGGAGGCGGAAGTTGTGGTGCGCCGAGATTGTGCCGTTGCACTCCAGCGTGTGCAACAAGAGCAAAACTCCGTCTCAAGAAAAAAAAGAAAGAAAAAGAAACATTGAGCCTAATGTCTGGTACATTGTAAGTGTGCAAAAAATGTTAGGCATCTTCTTCATATTATCTCACTGCTACCATTATTGTTAATTTAAAATATTTTGGGACTTAAACCTAGTATTCTACACCTTGGGTGATATGAAAACAAGTCAGGAACATGGAACAATTAAAAAAATACTGAGTTCAAGTACTTGGTGGCATATTGCACAAGAATACCTCTGTGACCTTCCAGCCTCGGGATGCTAACCTGTTTCATGGACTAGGCTTTGGCTGATCACAAGACCCTTGAGAAGACTGTTGATACAATTTAATTTATTTTACATGGTCACTTCAAGTTATCTTTACTTCTCACTATGTTGTATTCCTAGAAATCACATCAAAGAAGGATCATTATAAAGTAGGTTAATGAATTTCTATAATAGCAACATTATAATTAGATGATATATTCCTGATTAAGCTTTGACTTAATCATAGCTATGGTGGGCAAAGCAAGCATGAAATAACTATAAATTCAATTATAATCGTTTTTATGTAAAAATATTTAAAAATCAAAGTAATGAACATGTAGTAACATGCAAACAGTACAGGAGATCTTATGATGAGAGGCAACTCCTTCTCTCTCTAACCCAGGAATAGAGGTAATACTAGCAGATGTCCTTGTCTTGTTTTTTATTGTAATGAGAAGGCCTCTAAAGTTTCATCATAAAGTATGATATTTCCTTTAAGTTTTGGATTGATACCCTATATCGTGTTAAGTAAAGGTTCATTTCTATTCCTGGTTTGCTAAAGATTGTTCTCTTTAAAATCATGAGTAAGTGTTGACTTTTATTAAATAATTTTTCTGCATGTACTGAGTGATCATATTTTTCTCCTTTAATCTGTTAATATGGAGATTACGTTGGTAGAGTTTTTATGTTGCAACATCTTTACATTCTTGGAATGAGCTCTACTTGCTCATGATGTACTTTTTAAAAATACTTTACTGAAATAGACTTGCTAAAATTTTATTTTGGATTTTTCCATTTATATTTGGGTGTTTGGTCTGTAATTTTTCTCGTAGTGATCTTATCTGGTTTTAGTTATAATATATTCATAGATTAGATTACAATATATCATATAAAATGAATATTGGAAGCTTTTCATCTTAAACAGTTGAGGTAAAATCTACTGCTAAAACAATTGGGGCCTGCAATATAAGTGGTGGGAGGACTTTTAAATGCAATTCAAATTATTTCTGGTTATTAGGTTATTTAATTGTCATTATTTATTCTTAGGCCAATTTTGGTAACTTATGCTTTTTAGTACAAGATGCCGTTAATCTGTCTTCATAAGTATTTGCACAAAGTTGTTTATATTATTTCTTCGTACTTTTAAAATTGTGACAATTTATGCATATATACCTATGTCCTTTTTTCATACGAAGAACAGGAATGAAAGCAGCATTGAATTTTACAGCACCAATATTAGAAGCCTAGATAAAGTGAAGCAATACTTTCAAATTATTTTCATCCTATAATTCTATATTGAGCAAAGTTAGGCTAAAGTCATTTTCAGTCATGCAAGAATATCAAAGGACTTAAAATTTTTACTTCCCATTTATCCTCTGATTTGAGGATACTAGAGAATTTTCTCCTGCAAAATGAGGTTGTAAACTAAGAAAGAAGACATGAAGTCTAGTAAACAAAGGCATCAATACTGTAACGTAGTGGAGGGAAGTTCCAGGATGACAATAGTGCTGCAAACCTATGGAACAATTAGTCCAGTTTACAGCAAGAAAATAAAAAGAGAGGCAGCTCTAAAAAGGAAGTGTCCAATAAGTAAAATGGAATTTTTACATTACCAGATACACATAGGGGTCAGAAAAAATTTGGTGGACATTTGACTGATCTGACAAAGCATTTTGATAGGTACGTAGTGCCTAAGGAAATACAATGCTTTTAAGAACTTAAAAACAAAAGGGTATACAAAAAAGAATCATTGAATCTCCTTGGTTCAACAATGAAAGATATTTAGAGATTTTGACCACTGATTCAGCAGAATGAGTTGGGAGGGTGGAAGAAATGCTCATGTATCCAAATGGGAAGTCACTAGATAATGCGAAAAACTGATAAAAATAGCAATATAAGCTTAGAGATTACATATAGAAATATACAGATAAATACAAGAAGAACCCAGCTGAAAGTGTTGAAAGTAGTTGTCCCTGAGAAGTGTACTGGGAGGTGAGGAGGAAAAATTACTGCTACTTTTCATTATAAATCTTGGAGTACTATTTTATATTTTTAGGTTTATTTATTTATATCAGTACAGACTTATGTATTTCTATTTTGCTCAGGGATTATAATCTCTTAACATAATTATTTTTTTAATAAATCTTTTAATTTTGGCACACTTGTAGATTTACATGTAGTTTTAAGAAATAGTACAGATAGGCCGGGCTCGGTGGCTCACGCCTATAATCCTAGCACTTTGGAAGGTTGAGGCGGGTGGATCATGAGGTCAGGAGATGGAGACCATCCTGGCTAACACGGTGAAACCCTGTTTCTACTAAAAATGCAAAAAATTGGCCGGGCGTGGTGACGGGTGCCTGTAGTCCCAGCTACTCGGGAGGCTAAGGCAGGAAAATCACTTGAACCCGGGAGGCGGATGTTGCAGTGAGTCGAGATCGCGCCATTGCACTCCAGCCTGGGTGACAGAGTTAGACTCCATAAAAAAAAAGAAAGAAGGAAAGAAAGGAAGAAAGAATAGAGATTCCTTGAACACTTAACGCAGTTCCCACCAACAGTAACATCTTGCAAAACCATAGAACACTAGTTCCACTAGAAAATTGACATTGATACAGTCAAGATACAAAGCATTTCCATCACCACAAGGATCCCTCATGTCACCCTTTTATAGCCATACCCACTTTCTCCTCCCACATCTAGTCCTTTTCTTAACCATTGGGAGCCATTAAACTTCATACATACTGTATGGAATCATATGTTATGTAACCTTTTGGGATTAGCTTTTCACATTTAGCATGATTCTCTGGAAATTCATCCAGTTTGTTGTGTGTATTAATAGTTCATTCCAGTTCTTTTTTTTTTTTTTTTTTGAGATGGAGCCTCGCTCTGTCGCCCAGGCTGGAGTGCAGTGGTGCGGTTCTGCTCACTGCAAGCTCTGCCTCCCAGGTTCATGCCATTCTCCTGCCTCAGCCTCCTGAATAGCTGGGACTACAGGCGCCCGCCACCACGCCCGGCTAATTTTTTTTTGTATTTTTAGTAGAGACGGGTTTTCGCTGTGTTAGCTAACATGGTCTCGATCTGCTGACCTCGTGATCTGCCTGCCTTGGCCTCCCAATGTGTTGGGATTATAGGCGTGAGCCACCGCCCCCAGCTCCAGTTCATTTTTTTGTATTCCTGAGTGGTATTCCATGGAAGAAATGTACCACAGATTGTTTAAACGTTCACCCATTGAATGTTGTTTTCAGTATGGAGCTATTGTGAACAAAGCTGCTATAAACATTTATCTACATGTTTTTGTGTGAACTTAAGTCTTCATTTATCTGGGATAACTGCCCAGGAATAAAATTGCTGGGTTATATGGTAGTTGCAATTTAGTTTATAAGAAACTGTTTCCCAGTGGTTGTACCATTTTACATTCCCACTAGCAATACATGCATGATCCAGTCTCTCCATGTCCTCACCAGCATTTGGTGTTGTCACTATTTTTTGTTGTAACCATTCTGATAGATATATAATGATATCTCGTTGTGATTTAAATTTGCATTTCCCTAATGGCTAATGATGTTAAACATCTTTTCATGTGCTTATTTATCATTTGTATAACCTACTGGGTGAAGTATCTGCTCGTGTCTTTTGCTCATTTTTGAATTTTTTGATTTTTTGCTGTTGAGATTTGAGAGTTCTTTATGTATTCTAGATACTAGGTCTTGCCAGGTATGTGGTTTGCAAATATTTTCTCCTACTCTGTAGTTTGGTTTTGCATCCTTTTCACAGAGTCTTTTACAGAGTAAAAGTTTTTAGTTTTGATGAAGCCCAATTTAACAGTTTTTCATTTTACGGATCATGCTTTTGGCATGAAGTCTAACAGCTCTTTTCCTAGGCCTAGATCCCAAAGGTTTTCTCCTATGTTTTTTCCCCCTAAAAGCTGTATAGGTTTATATTTTAAATGTGCCTGTGGTCCATTTTGAGTTAACTTTTGCATAAGGTGTAATACTTAAACTGTGAATCTCCAGTTACCCCACCACCATTTATTACCAATTCCAACTTTGTTCCATTGAATTGCTTTTGCATCTTTGCCACAAGTCAAATGGGCATATTTTTGGGTTGTCTGTTCTCTTCTGTTTATCTATGTGTCTATTCCTCCATCAATTCTATGCAGTCTCAGTTATCTTTATCTGGTAGGCTAAGTAATGTCCCCTCACAGATGTCCACATCCTAATCTGTGAATATGCTACCTCACATGGTAAAAAAGGTTTTGCAGATGTGATTAAATTGAGGATCTTGAGATGAGAAGATTATTCTGGATTATCCAGGTGGCCCAATGTAATCACAAAGAAATCAGGATAATCAAAGTCAGAGAGAGAAGACTTGGTGATGGAAGCAGAGGTGAGACTGATGCCATTGTGAGGAAGTGGCCACAATCCAAGGAATGCAGATGGTCTCTAGAAGCTAAAAAAAAAAAAAAGCAAGTTAACAGATTCTTTCCAAGAGCCTCCAAAAGGAACACAGCCTTATTAACACCTCAACTTTAGCCCAATGAGATTCATTTAGGACTTCTGACCTTCAAAACTGTAAGATAACACATTTGTGTTGTTTAAAACCACTAAATTTTGGTAATATGTTCCAGCAGTAATAGGAAACTAATTCATGTCACTATACAATAAGTCCTGAAATTGAGTAGACTGATTGCTTTAATTTTACTCTTTCTTTTCAAAATTGTTTTACCTATTCTAGTTTCTTTGCCTTTCCATACATATTTTAGATCAACGTTGTTTATATCTTCAAAAAATTATTGCTGGGTAACCTGTATGTCAATTTGGGTAGAACTGACATCTTTACCATATTGAATCTTGCAATCTATAATAAATACAGTACATCTGTCCATTTATTTAGATCTTCTTTATTTCATTTTTCAGCATTGTGTACTTATCAGTATGCATGTCCTATGCATGTTTTCTTAGGTTCACATGTAAGGTTTTTTTCCTTGAGCAATTGTAAATGGTATTGTATTTTAAATGTTGGTGTCTGTACTAGTATACATATAGTATATACTAGGAGTATATATATGCTAGTATATATATACTAGTATATATATATAGTATATACTAGGAGTATATACTATATATTCTGTTTGTTAATGGTGTTGTTGAATTTTTCTGTAGTCCTGTTGATTTGCTGTCTAGTTCTTCTAACAATTCTTTTTTTTTTTTTTTTTGAGACAGGGTCTAACTCTGTCATGCAGGCTGGAGTGCAGTGGCACAATCAGAGTTCACTGAAGCCTCGAACTCCTGGGCTCAGTGGTCAGCCTCCCAAGTAGCTGGGACTATAGGTGCATGCCTGGCTAATTTTCATTTTTTTTGTAGAGATGGCATCTCACTTTGTTGCCCAGGCTGGTTTTGAACTCCCAACCTCAAGCAATTCTCCCACTTCTGCCTTTCAAAATGCTGGGATTACAGGCATGAGTCACCACACCCAGCCTCTTCTACCAGTGCTTGGGAGAGGGGTGTTGAAGTCTGTAACCGTAATTGTGTTTTGTTTGTTGATCCTTTAAGTTCTATCAGTTTTTGCTTCACGTATTTTGGGCTTTTCATTAGCGCATGTAGTGCATATAGGATTGCTATTCTTCTTGGGGGAACCAGTCTTATTATCATTACATAATGTTCCTGTATAGCTCTCGTCATTTTCTTTGCTCTGAAGTGTACTTTGATATTAATATAGCAACTCTTGCTTTCCTGTGATTAACGTTTGCAGGATATAACTTTTACCATCCTTTTATTTCCACCCCACCCACATAGGTATACTTGAAGTGAGTTGTTTTTTACATAGCATATTTTAAAATCTACTCTGCCAATCTCTGTCTTTTAATGGTTGTATTTAAACTCTTTAAATTTAATGTACTTATTAATATGTTAGGCCTTAAGTATGCCATTTAATTTTTGGGTTTTTTTTTTTTGCTTGTTCTTTTTGTTGATCATATCTCTTTGTTTCCTTTTCCTGTCTTCCTGTGGGTTACTTGAATATTTCTTAGAAATTCATTTTTATTATTTATAGTGTTTTGTGACATGTCTCTTTTCATATATATTTTAGTGGTTGGTCTAGGTCCTGTGTCACATATATGTATAAAACATATCACAGTCTACTGATGTTGTTATTTTATCTGTCTAGGTGAAGTGTAGAAACTTTTCCTCCTTTAATGTGCCTTTATCCTTCCCTGTCTATAATTGTCTTATGTATTTTATCTACATACATTTGGAACCACATCAGAGAGTACAAGAATTTTTGTTTTGATTGTCAAATATAATTCGAAAAACTCAACAGAAGATTTTTTTCCTATGTTGAACATATATATTGTGATTATTATTATTATTATTGAGACAGAACCTTGCTCTGTCACCCAGGCTGGAGTGCAATTGCGTGATCTTGGTTCACTGCAACCTCTGCCTCCTGGATTCAAGCAATTCTCCTGTCTCAGTCTTCTAAGTAACTAGGATTGCAGGGGTGCATCACCACGCCCAGCTACTTTTTGTATTTTTAGTAGAGATGGGGTTTCACCATGTTGACCAGGCTGGTCTTGAACTCCTGACCTCAGGTGATCCACCTGCCTTGGCCTCCCAGAGTCCTGGGATTACAGGCATGAGACACCACACTCGGCTAATTTTTTATATTTTTAGTAGAGATGGGGTTTCACCGTGTTAGCCAGGATGGTCACGATCTCCTGACCTCGTGTACCGTCCGCCTCAGCCTCCCAAAGTGTTGGGATTACAGGCATGAGCCACTGCGCCCAGCCACAAGGCAATTTTTAAAAAATCAAGTTTGCCATGCCATAGCCCTCCAGGATCTTTAACTGAGCTCTTACATGGAAACTCAACTGAAAAATGTATTAAAGCAAGTTCAGTTGTATACTTGCAAATACTCTTTTGTCATATGGTTCTCAAACCAGTAAACATTTTCTTTTTAATTTACTGTCTAAGGATTCCTCATAGGAGATGATCAAAGAACAGCAGTAGTACAGGTCAGTCTGAACAGTCTGAATTAATTTTTTGTTGTGTTCAGAGCATTGAAATAAGTAAGTCTTAAGGATACTGGCTCAGATTTGTGTGTTTGCTTGTTTTAAAGGCCCATCCTTCTGTCATGAGATTTGTGTGCTGAATTTTGTCTTTTTCTTTCTTTCTTTTTTTTTTTTTTTTTTTTGAGATGGAGTCTTGCTCTGTCGCCCGGGCTGGAGTGCAGTGGCCGGATCTCAGCTCACTGCAAGCTCCGCCTCCCGGGTTTACGCCATTCTCCTGCCTCAGCCTCCGGAGTAGCTGGGACTACAGGCGCCCGCCACCTCACCTGGCTAGTTTTTTGTATTTTTAGTAGAGACGGGGTTTCACCAGGTTAGCCAGGATGGTCTCGATCTCCTGACCTCGTGATCTGCCCGTCTCGGCCTCCCAAAGTGCTGGGATTACAGGCTTGAGCCACCGCGCCCAGCCGTCTTTTTCTTTCTTACTGGCTTTGAGAGCTAACTTCTTGAGTGTGGCATGTAGTCACATTTCTATATGGAATTCCATTTATATTGGATTACATTTATGCATCTTTCCCCTCTAGGAACCCAAGAAGGGCCTCATGTATTTCTTTTGTAAAAGTTTTCGTTTAGAGTCGGGGGGTACATGTGCATGTTTGTTACATGGGTATACTACGTACTGGTGGGGATTGGGCTTCCAGTGTTCCCATTACCCGAATAGTGACCATTGTGCCTGATAGGTAATTTTTCAACCCATATACCCCATCACCCTCCTTACCGTCTATTATTTCCATCTTTATGTTCATGTGTACCCATCGTTTAGCTCTCACTTACAACTGAGAACTGAGGTATTTGATTTTCTGTTTCTGAGTTAGTTCGCCTAGGACAATGGCCTCCAGCTCCATCCATGTTGCTGCAAAAGACATGATTTCATTCTTTGTTATGGCTGCAAAGAAGAAATTTTGTGTTTACATGTATTATTTTTGCTTACTGTATTCTTTGTTCCTTCCTGATATTTCATGCTTCCTTCTTTTGTCATTTTCTTTCTGTTTAGAGAACATCTATTCGCCATTCTTTTAGGGCACGTCTGCTAGCAACAAATTCCCTTAGCTTCCCCACATCTGAAAATGTCTTTAAAAAATCTTTTTAGAGATGGGGTCTCTGTATTTTTAAGTTCTAATATTTCCATATGGTTCTACTCTGTTTTCTATTTTTTCTGAGATTTTTTATTTTTTCATTTGTTTCAAGCATGTTTATAATTACATGTCACCCAGGCTGGAGTGCAGCAGCACAGTCATAGCTCACTGCAGCCTTGAAATTCTGGCCTTAAGTGATCCTCACACCTCAGCCTCCAGAGTAACAGGGACTACATGTGTGCACCACCATGCCCAGCTAATTAAAAAAAAAATTAAAGATGGAGTCTTACTATGTTTCCCAGGGTGGTCTCCAACTTCTGGCTTGAGCATTCCTCTTGCCTCAACCTCCCAAGTAGCTGAGATTACAGGAGCAAGCCACCATGTCCAGTTGAAAACTTGATTCCCCTTCATTCCTAAAGGATTTTTTTTGTGTGTGCGTGTGCTGAGTGTAGGATTCACGGTTGACAATTCTTTTCTTTCAAAACATGAAAAATATTGTTCCACTCTCTTCTGGTCTTTACAGTTTCTGATGAGAAACCATCAGCTGTCATTTGAGTTGTTTTTGCCCATCGGGGTATTGTTTCTCCTTGGCTGCTTTCAAGATTTTTCATTTGTTTTTAGTTTTTGGGAGTCAATTATATGTCTTTGTGTGGATTTCATTTCAGTTTATCTTATTTGAGACTTGTTCATCTTGTTGATTTGATATGTAGGTTTATGTCTCTTGCCAAATTTGGAGAGTTTTCATCCTTCTTTGAGTATTTTTTTAGCCTTGCTCACTTTCTTTCTTCTTTCTGGGACTCTGATGACATAAATGTTACTCTTTTGTTATGGGTCCATGAGTGTTTGAGTCTCTTTTTTTTCTTTTCAGTCTATTTTCTTTTTGTTGTTTTGAGTGGGTAATTTCTCTTGTTCTGTCTTTCAGTTAACAGATTCCTTCCTCTGTCCCCTCCATTCTGCTGTTGAACCCATCCCTTTTTATTTCAATTATTGTATTTTTAAGATCTAATATTTTCATATGGTTCTACTCTATGCTTTCTATTATTTTCTGTTTTGCCATTTGTTTCAAGTGTGTTTATAATTGCATAAACAAACAGTTTTATTATAGCTGCTTTAAAATCTTTGACAGATAAATTCTTACATCCTTTTCAGCTCAGTGTTGATGTTTTTGCTCATTCTGTTTGAGATTATCCTGGTTCTTGATCTGATGCATGATTTTTTTTTATCAAAATCTGGAAATTTTCACATATTAGGAGACTTACTGTATCCCATTTAAGCCTATTTCAGCTGGCTTTCTCTGATACCCCTCTAGAAGGGGAAGGAGTAGGGCTCCCTCATTACTATTAGGTAGAAGTAAAAGTCCAGGTTCCCCATTTGGCCTAGGTGACACCTGAAATTGGAGACTACTTGTTGCTCTGGGAAGTTCTGGCTCCCCACAATAGTATCCATTGACACCATAGGAGTAGGAGGAGGGATCATTACTGGCTAATTGAGATGAAAGTCTGGATTTCCTACTTGGCTTCCTCTGACACCATCTAGGTGGAGATGTTGAGATATCTTATTACAGCCAGGTGAAAAGGTAAGTATAAACTTGCCTGTTGAACTTTACTGACATGGACAGGGTGGGTTAGCGGGGGGTGTCATCGTTTTTTCTGTAGTGTTTGGCTAATGTGGAGCAGTTATTGTCTAAAAGTTTTCTGTTTGGCAAGGCTGCCTCTTTCCTGGTCCTTTGGCTAAAAAGAGCAGGCTTAAATGTTTAGACTGTTTCTTTCTGTACCTCTTGGTGTTTCTGGATTGCCAGCTTCTTTAGTTCCAAGTCTGGGATATGCGAGGCAAAAGGAAAATCTAGGTAAACCACCAGCTGTCATTCTTTGGTACCAAAGTCCCTAGCTGGTCTGCTTTCTTCTGTTCACCTTTCGGAGTCCTCTTATATCTGTTTTATATGTAGTATCCAGGTGTTTTACTTGTACTTGGTGGGAGGAATAAGTAAAAACACATCTACTACATCTTCCAAGAATCAGAAGTCTCCTACTTTATTTTTAACAGTGTTCCTGCTTATTATCTATCTATCTATCTATCCATCCATCCATACATACATACATACATACATACATCTATCTATTGAATGCCATCTAAGGAAGATACACCTAAAATATTTTTTCCCCTTTTGGAAGTGGAGATTAGCAATCATTGCATTTACTTTAAAACTGTGCTCAACCCTAAAGCAGGTACTCTGATGATAATGATGTGCTTATCACTAAATTGAATTGCTAAGGTACAAACTGACTAATATTTCTGCTCTATATTCTCTCTTACTGTAAGATGTGGTTGGAGAAACAATAGTCCAGCTCATGTTGCTAAATGGTGTCTGCAAAATACTGGGTACATTGAACACATACCTGAAGCTCTAATTTTGAAAAGAGATAGTATAAGAAATACACTGAAAACAATTTCTAGCTTTCATCAGATTGCACTGCTTATGTGTATACTAGCTTTGCTATAAGAAAATGATACCATTTATTTAATTGGAAAAAAAGGGACAGTCATATGTCTGGTATTTTTTTTACTAGGCAGCAAGTTCAAATGTTAGACTGTCTTTGTCAAAACCAGACAGCTGGCAACCCTGGAACCTCACCAGGGAGAGCCAGACCCACTGGAGCAGGGCAGGCAATCTGGGAAGGTTCCAGGAAGTTAAATTCAATACACATTTATTGTGCAAAGATAGGACATCTGGACCAGTTGATAGCACATTGGTAAAGTCTAACAACAGGCAATAGGTAAATAAATAATTGGCATCAGTGACATCTAACTAGAAATTGTAGGTGGGTCCTCAGTAGCCTGGAAGAGCTCATTGATAGAAGCATTTGGCTATACCCAAAGCACTGGAATAGATAATGACTATTAGGAAATTAGTAGAAGAGATTGAAGCTCAAGCAGAGACAACATTAGGAGAGGTATGGCAGGGCCCCAGGCCCAGATGAGTCAGGATTCTGAGATTACCAACTCTGGTATGCAAGAATAAAGGAGCAAAGGGAGCACCAAGTTAAAAGAAACAAGGCAAGGGTCCAGTAATCAAAATCTGAGTATGAACAAAACAAAACAAGAAAAAAAAACAGACTCTTCCCTCTACTCAAACTGTGTTATATGATTTTTGTATACAAACCCACTTAAACTTGTGCTGTGGCTGGATTAAGAAAAAATGTGGAAGGCTTCTGCACTCACTTTATCTCTGGAATTTCTTCATGTTTGATTCCATTCACCCAATTGTCCTTTGTTTATTACTTTCTGGCTGTTCTTTGTTTGTATTTACTTTGTTTTGTTTTACCCGATTCTGATTCCGGACTTTAGCTCTTGCACTAGTATAATTTATTAGAATGTTGCCCCTGTAACTGTACATACTGTCCTTTTGTTCATGGGATCCTCTAGGGCACCTTGAAAGCCTGGATATGCTCTCTGGCTTTTCTCACTATAGCCACAGAGAAATTGTGCTCTGTTATGGTTCCATTAGAGTCATCCACTTGGTCCTACACTTTGTCCAGCCCCCATCTGATAGGGGAGAGGGATCCAGTACACACTAACACCACAGTTGGCTTAATGTTGAGACTCTAAAGCTACCAGCCTAGGATTCCTTGTCTCCTTGACAAGGAATACCTTTAGTCCCTAGGACTGAGATGGGGTTGTCTGCAGGTAGGGTCTAAATGACCCAGTCAGGCAGGTCATTTCACTTACCTCCTATATTTAAAGCTCAATATCAAATTTAAATAAACATCCGTGGAAATAATAATTATTGTTGAATCACTCTTAAACATTTCTGACAGGATTCTATACTTCATAGAAAAACTATATATGACGATTACCCAGTGATGATGATGGTGACTAGAGACAGAGTTTCACTCTTGTTGCCCAGGTTGGAGTGAAATGGCACAATCTTGGCTCACTGCAACCTCCGCCTCTCAGGTTCAAATGATTCTCCTGCCTCAGCCTCCTGAGTAGCTGGGATTACAGGCACCCGCCACCAGGCCCAGCTAATTTTTGTATTTTTAGTAGAGATAGGGTTTTGCCATGGTGGCCAGGCTGGTCTCAAACTCCTGACCTCAGGTGCTCCACCAGCCTTGACCTCTCAAAATGCTGGGATTACAGGCATGAGCCAACATGCCCAGTCAATTACCAGATTATTAATACAGTGTTACAAAACGTTTCTCATAGAATGCCCAAGACAGACATAAGACTGCATATGGGCTTTTGTCTTGGTATGTGCAAACACTGGTAGTAAATGTTGGATGAATGAAGGATAGCAAAAATTGAAGGGTGAATGTTTATTAGGAACACCAAATGAGCAAAGCTAAAGTCTAAGAATCAGTGAATCAGTGAAAGGTAAATAATTAAAAGCCTGTGCTTTTAGATTCGCCTTCCTCGTCATGTTCTCTCAGCACCAAAGTGCCAGCCAGAATCTTGATTCAAGAAGCTATGTTTTATCTTGCCCACACACCCATATCTCAACTAGGGAGTCCCAAACAGCAGCTCTCACTTATGGGACCTCACTGAAATTTTCTGAGATTGATTCATGCCTTAAAAGGAATGTTAAGCTCTAAATCGCAGACAAACTGGATCAGCATCAAGCTCTCATTTGTACCTTTTACCTGTTGCCGGGACCTCTTGCCTCTGTTCTGATCTTTGATCCCATGACTTCTAATCTGGTTTCTAATTCTCGTAACACACTCTTTGTCAGAGTTCCAAGTTCATTCTGTCTAGTGGTGTTCCAGAACTGCTCTCTGTTCTAACCTTATACATTCCTAAACCTTTGCTCTTGTCTGCGTATCTTATTCTGGCCACCTTCTTGCTCTGCCAACTTTGGTATCTTGTCCTGATTCCAGACTTCCAACTTTGTCATAGCCATCTATTTCTGTGATCTTCACCAGATGTGACCTTCTTTTGTATCCAGCTTTCCTGGACTTTGTAGCCTTGGTTTTTGTTTTCCAGTTCCAGACACGCATCCTGGTCCTTGATATTGTCAGCATTTATGTTCTTAGTTTTGACACAGGGCCAACTGGATTTGGTTATGCCATAGGTACATGGCATGTTTGGTATACTACTAAGCCCTTTCAGGATTCATATTGATGACTTTTCCTTCTGTTCCAGGGAGTCTCAGCTCACTCATACCTCACTGGTCCTTCCTGTGTCTGTACTCTTAGGGTATCCCTTGTTTCCAACTTTTCTAGATTGTTTATTTCCAAAAAATATTGTGTAGCTTCATGTCCTAATTTCTCACCTATACATTTTTATTCAACTAGTTCATTTTAATAGCTACCTGCAAATCTGCAAATCTATATGGGGACCTGATCTGGAAAATGCTTTTACTTGAAAGAGGAACTTTAATTGGATGTAAGGGAATTGTTAGGTACTAAAGTAGGTAGTTGTGGAGAGGCTGAGATGAGGCTCAGCAGATGGCTGAGGCTTTAGGACCCCTATTCAGTCACAGTAGCATATCTACTTTCTAAAATATTAATTTAAAATTTTTAGGCTGAGCGTAGTGGCTCATGCCTGTAATCCCGGCACTTTGGGAGGCCGAGGCGGGAGAATCACTTGAGGTCAGGAGTTCGAGACCAGCCTGGCCAACATGGTGAAAGCCCATCTCTACTAAAATACAAAAATTATCTGAGTGTGGTGGTGCATGCCTGTAATCCCAGCTACTCGGGAGGGTGAGGCAGGAGAATCACTTGAAACTGGGAGGCAGAGGATGCAGTGAACCGAGATTGCGCCACTGCACTCTAGCCTGGACAAGAGTGAAACTCAGTCTAAAATTAAAAAAAAAAAAAAGTGGCCGGGCGCAGTGGCTCAAGCCTGTAATCCCAGCACTTTGGGAGGCCGAGACGGGCGGATCACAAGGTCAGGAGATCGAGACCATCCTGGCTAACACGGTGAAACCCCGTCTCTACTAAAAAATACAAAAATCTAGCCGGGCGAGGTGGCGGGCGCCTGTAGTCCCAGCTACTCCGGAGGCTGAGGCAGGAGAATGGCGGGAACCCGGGAGGCGGAGCTTGCAGTGAGCTGAGATCCGGCCACTGCACTCCAGCCTGGGCGACAGAGCGAGACTCCGTCTCAAAAAAAAAAAAAACAAGAAACAAAAAGCAAGATGTATTGTGGTAAAAGAATACATAACAAATTTTAGCACCTTAACCATTTTAAGGATAATTCACATTGTTGTACAACAGATCTCCAGAACTTTTTCATCTTGCAAAACTGAAACTCTATACGTGTTAAATTGTAACTCCTCTTTTCCCCTTCCCCCAGCCCTGGGCAACCACCATTGGGAGTATACATACTTTTGAATTGAGTTGGCCTCTGTTCACAAAAGGCTCAGTTGGGATATTAAAGGAAGACCACACTGGTTTTTTTTTTTTCAACCCAAAATGATAGATAGTGTTTATGGTAGAGATCAGGGACCTGCTCTACCAATTCCATTCCAACAGGCAGGAATGACCTAAGTAACCAGGCCAGTTGACACTAACTGAAATTTGATGAACTCTAGAGGCAATCGTAAGTGCTGTGGAAGACCACTTAAAAAAAAAAAAAAAAAGGTTACTTTGGGTCTTGCAAGTTCTATGATCTTTCTCTAAATTGTAATGATTCATGTAATTATCAACCCTGGTCTTCCTCTATTTATGTAGTTGGCATTTTCAGGACATAAATACAATAATAGGCTTGACGGTGCTGAGCACAGTTCAGTAAGAGAAAATAACACTATTAAGTCTATTCAGTGATGGGCATGAACTTGATATAGCCTTTCTATAGGAATTTTTCAGTTGAATTAAAAAGAAGATAAATATCTCTTAATTAGTACATGAAACGCCTTCAGCATCAAGTAAAGAAGAAAATACAAGAAGACCAAGGGAAAGTTTGCTTGCCCAGAGGGTTTGGCTTTTGAAGCATTAATCTCCTGAAGGAAGCTCTGAATCACCTACCTGTGTGTTTTACCATCTCAGAGGAATGTGAGCACACCTCTAGAACCAAGAAAAGCTTCAGGTCCATAGGTTTCACTTGCTCATACTTGCCCTGTGGTAGGCTGAAAAAACGTCCTCTGTCAGGTGTGTTTGTTTTGCATCTTTTAAAATAATATAGCTATGACTTGCCTATTATCCCAAGACAATTTTCAACAATAAACTTCCATATATGAATACTGTCCATATTAATTTTTCTACCAGCCCACACATTCTTCAAGAGGCTCATTCTGACTTCATCCAAAGCAAAGGCACAAGTGCACTCCAATGTCTATTGTGTCTTCACCATGGAGTATTCAGAGACATGAAGACTGCCTCCCATGGCCTACACTTTGGGGCCTAGGTGGCGTCAGGGCAGGGGTCATGCAGCAGAGCAGGAAGATGAGGGATAAGATATTAAAAGTCAACAGAGAGAGTGGGTTAGAAGACCAAGAAGTTAGACAAGGTGTGAGGGCTTCAGCCGTTCTTTGGGGAGAAAGTGAGGAGGGGTCCTAAATCCAGAAAGATGGAATTTAAAGAGCAGTGACTATGGGAACTTCATGATCTTCTTGTGTCTCATTTTATTATCAGTAAAGTAAAAGAATTAATCAATATTATAGGTTAAGTTGTGCCTCCTCCCAAAACAATATGTTGAAGTCCTAACTACTAGCACTTCAAAATGTGACCTTATATGGAAATAAAGTCATTGCAGATGTAATGAGTTAAGATGAGGTCATACTGGAGTAGAGTGGGCCCTTAATTCAGTATAACTGGTGTCTTTATTAGAAGAAAAGAGAAACACACAAAAAGAACTCCATGTAAAGCTAGACACAGAGATTGGAGTTATGCAGCTGCAAGCCAAGAAATGCCTGGTGTTACCAAGAGCTGGAAGAAGTAAGAAAAGATCTACCCCCAGAAGCTTCAAAAGGACTGTAGCCCTGGGCTGGCACCTTGATTTTGGCCTTCTAGCCTCCAGGACCATGAGAGAATAAATTTCTGTTGTTTCAAGCCATCACAGTTTGTGGTGTTTTGTCATGACAGCCCTAAGAAACTAACACAGTCAACATCTAAGTTTTCTTTCTGCACTAACACTTTCTGACCCTGATTTAGAAAAGAATTTCTGATGGATATTGTAGTTTAATTGTGCCAGGCATATTTAATATTCAGTGAAATATAGATGGCTATTCCAGGGAGCCCAATGAAATGTATGTTGATCATAAGTTTTCTTTTCTTTTCTTTCTTTTCTTTTTCTTTTTTTTTTTTTTTGACAGTCTCACTCTGTCAACCAGGCTGGAGTGCAGTGGCGTGATCCCATCTCACTGCAACCTCCACCTCCCAGGTTCAAGCAATTCTCCTGCATCAACCTCCCAAGCAGCTGGGACTACAAGCGCGCACCACCACGCCCAGCTAGTTTTTGTATTTTTAGTAGAGACAAGGTTTCACCATGTTGGCCAGGCTGGTCTCAAACTCCTGACCTCAAGTGATCTGCCTACCTCAGCCTCCCAAAGTGCTGGAATTACAGGCGATTATAAGTTTTCAAAGCTCATTTTGGAGAAAGCCACATCTTGCCTAAAAGGTGACATTTTATTTGGCTCCCTGTGGAAAAAGCAATGCTTCCAGTTGGAGATGTCATGCTGGAAGATAGCATGCTTGTTCTGGCTCCAAAAAATTAATGAGTTTTCAAAATGCCTATTGTAGTGGGAAAAAAAAGAGTAAAAGTCTGTATGATGTCTCGGGCTGAAGTAAAATAGGAAGCAAGAGTGAGAGATGCCTCAGTCTGCAGTCAGGAAAAGGAAATCAGAAGAGGTAAGGGAAGAATAGTCTTTTTATTTGAGTCATTAGGTAATTCCTCAAAAGATCAAATCAGGGTCCAGAGAAAGAAGGTACAGCATGTAATGTGTGCAGATAGAAACAGGTACAAAAGATGTTATGTTTTACTCTGGTTCATAATAGTAGATGATAATAACAGTTGTTGTGAGAGGCAATTCGCCATGGTTCCTGACCATCCCTGCATGCTTTTGTTGAGTATGCAAAGCCTTGCCTACTCTTTACCTGGGCCATTTCTTCTCTCCCACTCTCCCCACCTGTTTCTCAAGTTTCCAAGGAAGGGCCATTTCTAAGACATTTGTTTGCAGTGTGCAACAGAGAGGAGACAAGATCTTCAGGGACAAAGAGCAGGCTTGCTTACTGCCCATTGTAAAAGCTATAAATTCTCCAAGCTCAGTGTTCCTCCACTCTGATGCAAACCCACTGTGTACTCAGCATCTACCTGGGTTCCCAAGTGTCAACCCTGTGGAACTTGAGGGCAACGGGGAACCAATGCGAATATGTTGATGCTCATGTTACTTGCTGTGCTGTGAGTAAAATCCTTTACTCCTGAACGCTCATGTCTTCTGCCATCATCCATTAAACTGTGGAAAGCTAATTTGTTAGCTTGCCAGTGGCATAAAGTCCCAGATCCTGACAACAGTAAGTTGTCTTCATCTACTCTGATTAATAATAGTAATAGGTAATAATAATTTTTAAAACAGTAATTATTCCATTTATTGAGGACTTACTGTGTGCCAGGCAGTGATTTATGCACATTACATAAATTACCTCATGTCATACACAGGATAATTTCACTAAGAAGTTAGATGACTTTCCCAAGGTTACATACTCTCTCTCTTATTTATTTATTTAGAGTTGGAGTCACACTCTGTCACCCAGGTTGGAGTGTAGCAGCATGATCTCGGCTCACTTCAACCTCCGCCTCCTGGGTTCAAGCGATTCTCCTGCCTCAGCCTCCAGAGTAGCTGGGACTGCAGGCGTGTACCACCATGCATGGTTAATTTTTGTATGTTTAGTAGAGATGAGGTTTCGCCATCTTGGCCAGGCTGGTCTTGAACTCCGACCTCAGGTGATCCACCTTCCTCAGCCTCCCAAAGAGTTGGGATTACAGGCATGAGCCACCGCACCTGGCCGAAGGTCACATACTCTCAAGGTATCCTGACAATTATCATTATTCTTTTTTCCTTGCCAACATCCTTTTTAATCCCCGAATTCTACCTTCTTCCTGTAATTCCTTGTTCACACAATCAAAATGATCATCATGTAAATGTAATGTAAAAATCACTGCCCCAGAGAACTCTTTTGTGTATTTCCTTTCTTCTTCTCAGCACAGTTGTTAATAGCCCAGACCCTGGAGCCAGCCTTCACTCACTAGCTGGGTGACCTTGGGGCAAGTTATTTATTCTCTCTGTGTCTCAATTTCCTTATTTGTAAAATGAAGGATAATAACAGTACCTACCTTATAGGGTTCTTGTGAGGCTCAAGTGGGCCGATATATGTAAAGGTTTACAACAGTGTCAAACACATAGTGATAATTGAATAAGAATTAGCTATTCTTCTTCTCACTTTTTTGAAGGTAGAATAGTCCTGAATCATCTTTTCTACCATATAAATGCCTGATTGGTAGTGATGGTACCAATCATCTTCAACTTCATCATCATCATCTTCAACTGAGTGTGTACTATTTGCAAGGTAGGTATTGTGTTTACAACAGAATAATCTATTTCAGTCAGGTGCGTTGACTCATCCCTGTAATCCCAGCACTTTGGGAGGTTGAGGCGGGTGGATTACTTGAGCTCAGGAGTTCGAGACCAGCCTGGGCAACATGGTGAAACCCTATCTATAAAAAATGCAAAAAAAAAAAAAAAAAAGTAGCCAAGTGTGGTGGCACATGCCTGTAGTTCCAGCTACTCAGGTGACTGAGGCAGGAGGATCGCTTGAGCTGAGGCAGGAAGATTGCTTGAGCTCAGGAGGTCAAGGACGCAGTGAACTGTGATGGCGCCACTGCACTCCGGCCTGGCTAACAGAGTAAGACACTGTCTCAAAAAGAAAAAGAAAAAAGAATAATGTTCTATTTTAATCAAATAATCCCTCTTACCAGGGACCTAACATTGCCAGATATAACAAGGAATGCACGTAGTGACTCACACCTGTAATCCCAGCACCTTGGGAGGCTGCAGCTGGTGGATCATCTGAGGTCAGGAGTTTGAGACCAGCCTGGCCAACATGGCGAAACCCTGTCTCTATTAAAAATACAAAAATTAGCCAGGTGTGGTGGCAGGCGCCTGTAATCCCAGCTACTCAGGAGGCTGAGGCAGGAGAATTGCTTGAACCTGGGAGGTGGAGTTTACAGTGAGCCAAGATTGCACCACTGCACTTCAGCCTGGGTGACAAGAGCAAAACCCTGTCTCAAAACAAAACAAAACGAAACAAAAAAAACAAATAACAAGGAATGCAAGGCAAGTTTAAGGCACTGTCCTGGCTCTAAAGAAGCTTATAATCTCCCTGAAGAGATGAAATTAGCACACATGAAATCATAAATAATGATTGGTATATATTGCTCATATAAACTTATATAAGTACAATATAAGTTCAGAGAAGGGTGACAGGAGTGTGGCTGAAGCAGGCAAATACACTTTCATATGGTAGAAGTTAAGAATCACACTGAGTCTTAATAGTGTGGGCAACATTTACTTCAGCAGAGGGGGAAAAGTTGAAGATTCCACATTTGTTTAACAATTTCCAGCTTGTAGAATTCTTTATTTTTTTTATTTTTTTAGATGGAGTTTCACTCTTGTTGCCCTGACTGGAGTGCAATGGCGCAATCTTGGCTCACTGCAACCTCCGCCTCCTGGGCTCAAGCAATTCTCCTGCCTCAGCCTCCCAAGTAGCTGGGATTACAGGCATGCGCCACCACGCCTGGCTAATTTTGTATTTTTAGTAAAGACGTGGTGTCTACATGTTGGTCAGGCTGGTCTCGAACTCCCAACCTCAGGTGATCTGCGTGTCTTGGCCTCCTAAAGTGCTGGGATTACAGGCGTGAGCCACCATGCCCGGCAGCTTGTAGAATTCTTTTCCATATATTTATCTTATGTCAAGCCCTTAGGGTAGACAGAGAGGGCATTATTATTCTAGCCCATAGGTGGATTCTGATGTACAGAATGGTTAAGTAACTTGCCCAAGGTCTACAACTCTGACTCTGGCAAAGCCTCTGCCTGGAAGGAGCCTGCACCTGTTAATCATGACTCTGATACAGATATAAAATAAACGTGTTAAAGATTTTAATTAACTTATTATTAATGAGAGAGCTTGTAAGATGTTATAACCAGTTCAAAGGAGTAGTCAAAGGTACACATATTTATATGGGATGATGTTGAAGTGAATTTACAAATGGATGGGAAACTGGCTTTTTCCATGGTGGGGAGAGGAAAGTCAGTTAATTAAACCCACACCAGACAGAGTTTGTATGCATGTATAGGGACAAGAATTATTTTGCATTACTATCAGTTAACTACAACTTACAGAGTTTCAAAATAACTCAAAGAAAATAAAAGCCTGGAATTGGATAACCCAGAAGAATCTGTTCTAAATAATGCATAGTTTCCATTGGGGACACTCAGTAATCTTTTTTGCTTTTTCCAAATTTCCCTATACACTTCAGTTAGATATAAACAGAATACAAATAAGGTAACAGCAAGTAGTACATAATCCCAGGGCTGGAGGTGGGGGTTAGGAATACGTGGCACCAAACTTTGTACTCCCAAACTGGTCTGGAGCTTGTAAGGAACCTAATTAAGTGCGAGGAAAGCAGTTTTATGTGACAAAGGGTCATTCAGAGAGAACTGCTCTAAGCCAGGCCAGTTTTGAGTTCAAGGAAGGTTCAAAGAAAGGTGAGATTTCCAAGTTGCTAAGTGGTAGATGGTGGTGGGTGCATTTTAGGCTGGCCAATTATATGCCACCCAGATTCAGATCACCATTTAAGTGAATTTATTTATAGCACAGCTTTAAAAAAAAAGAAAAGAAAAAGAAAGAAAGAAAGGCCAGGTGCGGTGGCTCACACCTGTAATCCCAGCACTTTGGGAGGCTGAGGCAGGCAGATCACCTGAGGTCAGGAGTTCGAGACCAGCCTGACCAACATAGCAAAACCCCGTCTCTACTAAAAATACAAAATTAGCTGGACGTGGTGGTGTATACCTGTAATCCCAGCTACTCGGGAGACTGAGGCAGGAGAATTGCTTGAACCTGGGAGGTGGAGGTTGCAGTGAGCTGAGATCGTGCCACTGCACTCCAGCCTGGGCAACAAAAGTGAAACTCTGTGAAACTCCATCTCAAAAAAAAAAAAAAAGAAAGAAAGTGGTAATTAATTTTATGAGATTAACATGGATACATTTTCCTTACTGCCAGAAACTGTAAGTACTAGGTAAGCATAGAAGATGTTTTATTGAGGTCCTAATTAATGGTTTGTACAAACATGCACTCATGAAAATTGAATTCATATCCATATATATGAATAGGTACCTCATCTTTTTAAATATAATTATGTACTTATATAAAGTGATACAAATATTAATATATAGACTTGGCCTTCCATATAGGCAGCCACCTACATGGTGTGATCGTTAGGGTGATCAAAAGCCTCCCTACTTTCAGATGTTCCTTAGTGATCTGTTGTCATTTATGACATTCCCACCATTAATATTACTTATTTGGGTTAAGAGTTAACTCCAGAAGGCATTTGTTAAAATGCAACAAGATTTTTTTTTTAAGAAGATAACAAAAAAGTCGGGGGAAAATGTCTACAATGGGGGCAGAGAGGGCAGGCCTAAGAAGGATGCTATGTAGGCAACTCTGGAAAGCCCTGGAGGTGCCATGGTAGCCTCTAGGCACCTGGAAGGACTATCAGTGACAGGGAAGGCAGGGAATGAATACTGGATGCATAAGAAGAAAAACTTGAATGTACCACAAAATTGTGATGTCCCTACCACAGTATCCAATAATACAAATACATTAAGAATTATTCCAGCCAGGCACCGTTGCTCACACCTATAATCCCAGCACTTTGGGTGACTGAGACAGGAGGATTGCTTGAGCCCAGGAGTTCAAGACCAGCCTGGGCAAAATGACAAAACCCTGTCTCTACAAAGAATATGAAAATTAGTCAGGCCTGGTGACACGTGCCTGTAGTCCCAGCTACTTGGGAGGCTGAGGTGGGAGGATCTCTTTAGCCCAGGAGGTTGAGGCTGCAGTGAGGTGAGATTGCACTACTACACTGCAGACTGGGTGACAGAGTGAGACCATGTCAAAAAAGAAAAAAAAATTATTTCATAGAATAACCGAGTTTCACAAAGCCAAGTCACATATTGTATAAGAGACATCTAATTTTCCTAATATTAGTATGTTGTTGAAAAGCATTTGGCTGAGAACTGATGCTCTGGAACCAAAGTTGCAAATCAGGTATTACCAGTAAACAAGAGTGAAAGTGGGAAAACTGGTTTATCACCCAGGGTTAAGGAGCTAAACGCAAATAGCCAAGAGAGATGTTTTTACTGCCATTTGCATCTTCATCATCCTTGGGATTAAAGCAGTCATCAAATACCCGTTGGCGCACTGAGCTGTAGCAAATGAGTAAACACGTGCATGATCTCCTGCCAACATGGGATTTATAATGGTGTAGGCAATTCTGTGGTGGAAGTAGAGTAAACCCATGTAGAATGTGAAAAATTAATAACTTACATTAATTTAGTAAATTACATATTTTAATTGAGTGCAAATAGGAGGGAAAGTGCATTTACCAGAGTTGAGCAAAGGAGCTAGAACAAGGAATTACTGCCCCTTTTTCAAGGCTTGTCTTGTGATAGATTTCAAGAGCTGTTTAAATGATGAGAGAAAAAGCTAGTAGAATTGGGTTGGGTGTGCTTTTGTAGAATATTCGGAGGTGGGAACTAAATAAATGGTTAAATGACAACTTAGGGGAACCAACATTCCCTTAGACTTGCATGTCCTTGAGGGAATGCACTAGAGGGACGTAGTCTCTCTCCTTGCCCCTCCATTACATCCCACCGAGTGAAGAAAGACTTATCTGAGTAATGAGTTTTTGAGAATAAATTGAGAATGCTCTGCCATTTTCTTTTCTTTTTTCTTTTTGAGATGGAGTCTCACTCCGTCGCCCAGGCTGGAGTGCAATGGCCGGATCTCAGCTCACTGCAAGCTCCGCCTCCTGGATTCACGCCATTCTCCTGCCTCAGCCTCCCGAGTAGCTGGGACTGTAGGCGCCCGCCTCGCCCGGCTAGGTTTTTGTATTTTTTTAGTAGAGACGGTGTTTCACCGTTTTGGCCAGGATGGTCTCGATCTCCTGACCTCATGATCCGCCCGTCTCGGCCTCCCAAAGTGCTGGGATTACAGGCTTAAGCCACCGCGCCCGGCCCATGCTCTGCCATTTTCAAGTAGTCTTTCTAAGAATTTTATTGTGGTCCGCTGTTAGCTTGTGAGGCAGGCCTTAGCTTGTCCCTCTGTTTCCTAATTTTCTCAGAATCTTGTCCCAAATTTCTCAGAGATTAAATTTGGTGAATAGGTATGTGAGGCTCCCTGATTCAGAGGTAAGGGAGGTATTAGAAAGACCGTTGAGGTTGCACATCTCAGCTCCGTCCCCAGTTCAGTTTTATAACTGACATTTTGAGCTGCTATCTGATTCTGGTGTTCGTGTCTCAGTTGCTTTTAAATTAGAAAGAGGAAAGGGGACGTTACTGATCTCTTAAAACCCAACAGAGAAATGAGTAGATTTATCAGAAAGGAGTGGAGACGGCTGATAAGAAAGACAGAAAACCCCCATGAACCTCATGAAGAAGGCCAAATTTCACTATCTTCCATTTTCCTTTCTCCAGTGGTCATCACTAAGATATATTTAGTCCAGTGCTTCCCAAACTATTTTAGTAAAGGAACAGTTTTCCTTCCTTTAAAAGAAAATTCCAATCTGTCATAGACTGATACTTTATTTTAAAAATAAAAATAGTTATAAAATGATACTTAATAAAAACCAAACTTGTAAAAATACAAGCTCAATATTTTTTTAATAATTAGGTTCAACAGACAAGAATATTCTGTTACATTGCTATACATTTTTAAAAAATTCTAACTCTCAGTTTCTGACTAATCTCGTCACAGACCAGCACTGGTCTGTAGCACACACTTTTAGTGTAATTGATCTAGTTAATTTAAGTTCACAGAATACTAATCATTGTCCTCTAAAAATGGGGCACAGTGGTTAAGAGTACAGGTTCTACCAACAGACTTTCAATTCCCAGTGAATGAGTGGTGAAGTCAATACTTGCCTCATAGGGTTGGTACAAGGATTAAATAGGAATTTGTTTAAAGCACTTGTCTATGTTGAGCCTCTTGTAAGTGTCAATAACTTGTTATTATTCTGGACCAGTATACATGCTGGGAGGTACACTTCTGCTTAATGTTTGTACCTCAATGGGTACAAATAAATATTTCCATACCCTGTTCTTTAAATGAATCAGATTGTATTATCTTCTAATAATTGGGGCAATTGGTCTTTGTGTTTTCTTACACCCAGAAGCTGACCAAATCTGTACAAGTGAACCAAGTGGCTTGAAGACTTTTGCTTTCAAGGCTCTATTGGTTCATCCTTGAGATAGAAACATGACTTTTCCAGCTAAGTTCTAGATTCCACATAAGCTAAATAGTCATAGTCAAAGGTCTAGCCTCAGTAAGATCACTGTCTATGTCTCTGTGAACATTTGCAAAGCTAGTGTTGCTGAATACTGCCTCCTAAAATCTCGGTTATGTTTCCTATATAAGAGAAGAAGGCCCGGAAGGCATTCAAAGTACTGGAAAAACTTGGAGTTGGGAGGGGTGGGTTGGGGGTGCCCTGGAGCCCGGAATGTACCTGCTGAGTTGGATCAGGAAGCAAAGTGTGCCAAATGGCCTTGTAACAGGGTTAAGCAAAGATTTATACTTGTCAGAGACGTGGCTAACTGTTCTAACCTCCACCCCTATCTTGGTGTTTCCTATTATGCAATTTTCTAGTTCCAGCTAAATCCACTTCTTTTGATTGTAAAAAAAGTAATAATAAACCTACACCTGAATGGCATAGAACATTAACCGATTGTTTCCCCATATCAAGCAAACATACTTTTCATTAAGGCAGAGCTCATAAAAATCCAATTCACGGCCGGGCGCGGTGGCTCAAGCCTGTAATCCCAGCACTTTGGGAGGCCGAGATGGGCGGATCACGAGGTCAGGAGTTCGAGACCATCCTGGCTAACACGGTGAAACCCCTGTCTCTACTAAAAAATACAAAAAGCTAACCGGGCGAGGTGGCTGGCGCCTGTAGTCCCAGCTACTCGGGAGGCTGAGGCAGGAGAATGGCCTAAACCCGGGAGGCGGAGCTTGCAGTGAGCTGAGATCCAGCCACTGCACTCCAGCCCGGGCGACAGAGCGAGACTCCGTCTCAAAAAAAAAAAAAAAAACAAAAAACTAACCGGGCGAGGTGGCGGGCGCCTGTAGTCCCAGCTACTCGGGAGGCTGAGGCAGGAGAATGGCCTAAACCCGGGAGGCGGAGCTTGCAGTGAGCTGAGATCCAGCCACTGCACTCCAGCCCGGGCGACAGAGCGAGACTCCGTCTCAAAAAAAAAAAAAAAAATCCGATTCACTCTCACTGTTCTGGTCTGTTCAGGATGTAGGGCCAAAACTGAGGCAGTTTGGGTCACGGGAGCTGTTTAGAGCATTGCCTCCAGCCTCACTAGGGTACTGAGTTTCCTTCTCTGTGGTGAACCGAACTGACTTCACTTTTTCCAGTTTAGTCTGGTAAAGCTACAAGTTTCATGTTCCAAATTTACTTCAAGTTGCTGCAAAGTCTATTTCTGTGTAGTTGTAAAGGGAATACTATGTATTGAGAAAGGCAAACCAAATTTCTCAGAGGTTCAATTTGGTTTTTAGCAGAAGGAGTAGGCTCAACCACATTTGCAGGGGAAGGGGTGGTTGTAAATTCAGAGCATCAACCGGTGATATATTATGTTCATCTCTGAATTTAACGATTATTAAGCCCCATGATTTCCCACCAATGGTGGGTGTGTGCGGGGCAGGGAAGAGGCCATAAAGGCTACTAGAATGGAAGGAAGTTTGTTAGATTGTTATATTAAAAAGTAAGCTGAGTGATGAGTAAGACATCCTTCCACCTCCAGAAACAAGGCCATCTGGCAGGTCCTTGGCAGAATTGAAAATGAAACAAAGTACTAACTCTCGAATCCTTGTTCAAAGTTAAAAGCTATTTTGTTCCTCATCCAATGAGTAAAAATGATGCATATTTACCTGGAATATAAACTGCAAATGCTTGTCTCACTGTCTTTGGATTTTTTGAAATGAGTAGAGAGGGTTGCTATTTTAACAATTGAAATCCAATGACTCTGCTGCTGCTGTCACCCTCTTGCTGTGTGGTTTATCAAGCATTCGCGTCGAAATGATCCACTTCTTGGTGGGAAGACTCACCTGGGAAATTGTGCTCTCTGTAGTCACATAATCAAATGTAGTTACAGAGACAATGAGAAATCTTAGAAGATTCCTTTGAGGAGGAAGTCAGTCTATTGATAAGACAGAACCAAAGAATTTTCCCCAGGAGGCATCACATTGCCTTGTGTCATTTTCTTTTCTTTTTTTTTTTTTTTTTTTTGAGGCGGAGTCTCGCTCTGTCCCCCAGACCGGAGTGCAGTGACCGGAGTGCAGTGGCCGGATCTCAGCTCACTGCAAGCTCCGTCTCCCGGGTTCACGCCATTCTCCTGCCTCAGCCTCCCGAGTAGCTGGGACTACAGGCGCCCGCCACCTCGCCCGGCTAGTTTTTTGTATTTTTAGTAGAGACGGGGTTGCACCATGTTAGCCAGGATGGTCTCGATCTCCTGACCTCGTGATCCGCCCGTCTCGGCCTCCCAAAGTGCTGGGATTACAGGCTTGAGCCACCGCGCCCGGCCCGCCTTGTGTCATTTTCTAAAGCAGCACAGCATAGCAAGCCACTAGTGAATGAGAATATCTTGGTTCTGATTCAGTAGTGTCCTTGGATAGTTTAGGCCGCAGTGAGAAAATACTTGTCTAAAATACCTTTGAAACCTAGAGCTGCTGAGTACACTGTCAAAATCACTAATGTTCCCATGGCATTTAGCCCCCACCTACACCCCAAATTCCATATGCCACAGTGATGCACCTGGCTTTGTTTCTCCCGCAACTTAAGTTTTTTGTGGGGGAGATGGGGTTCATTCATTTATGCTTCGTGGTAAGTGGCATTTATTTGTGTAGGAATCCTTTTGGTTAACGTGTGACAATCCCCTGAAGTCTTTCTAGTCTTATTTATTTTTGGTTGTGTGAACGTTCTTAGTAAGGAAGAGTCAATGGTTTTAATACTCCTCTCTCTGTCTCTCCCTTCACCCCCCCAGCC
>NW_012116533.1:1409586-1423727 GCF_000951035.1 Colobus angolensis palliatus | reverse complement strand
CTCCCAGTGCTGGAATTACAGACTTGAGCCTCCGCGCCTGGCCTAAGAATCTTTTAAGCTGTTCTTGGGCCCAAGGATTTGGGATGAGTATATTTAGTGATCTAAAAATGATTGTTGGAAAACAGAGGCTAACCACTATGCTACTTGGATGTAGAGAGAAAATATTTTTTGTATTCAACACTTGTATAATGATTTATAGTTTTCATTGTGTTTAAATATTGTATTACTAAATTCCCTCAACCTGTGTGGTGAGGGAGTTGATGATATTCTCACAAGGAAACTAAAGTCAGAAGATTAAATAAGTTCCTCAAATGTAGTATGCCAAACTCTTTCAACTAGAAGGGTGACTTTAGCACAAAAGGGAATTTTTTCACACGACTACGTGGTACCTGGCAGAACTGAACAGAGAAAGCGTTGCCAGAAACCTGGGGTTCAGAGATTTTAATAAGGATTCAAAATTGCCAGAACATTCTCTCTACTCATCTTTATTTTTTCTTTCTCTGCTTGGATTCACTCTGTAGACAGTTTCCCTATATATGGTGAGAAAGATGGTGGGTGGTAGCCTACAGATGTACCCTTACGATTCATGATCAAAGTGAGGGCTACCTTTACTTCAGACACTTTTGGGTAAGACTCAAATTCACCTAGCTTAGATCATGAAATCTCTCTCTTGGACCAATAACTGTTTCCTCAGAGGTGCAGTGCTACTGTCACCGGTGGAGGGTGTCCAGGTTCTTGGTGTCTTGAACAAAAAATTGAACAAAATGCACAAAAAAGTAAGGAAGGAATGAAGAGATTTATTGAAAATGAAAGTACACTCCACAGTGCGGGAGCGGGCCTAAGCATAGGGGCTCAAGGGCCCTGTTGCAGAATTTGTAAGAGTTTAAATACCCTCTCGAGGATTCCATTGGTTACTTGGGATATGCCCTATGTAAATGAAGAGGATGAAGTAAAGTTACAAAGTTAACTTGGCCTATGTCCTATGGAGAGGATATTTCCTGTCATAGCTGAAGTGTGAGTTGGCCTTACGTTCCCCGCCTCCAGACCCTATTTTCCTGCCTCACTATGGTAGGACCAGGCCTGAATCATGTGCTCACCCTTGTAGTCGGGTAAGGGTGGGTGCACCATGATTGCCAGCTTCACCAGAAGACAAGGAATGGGGAAAGAGTTATTCAAAGGCAAAGGGATGATGTTACTGGACAAAGGAGAATGTGTGTGAGGTAGGCAAAAACACCAAATATTGCAGCCCACTACACCCAAATTCTGGAAAGTCCAGGTGGCTCTTTCTAAAACACCATGCTGAGAGAGAATGAGGTGAAACAAACTGGTCAAACACAAAGGATAGCATTTAAGGAGTTTCAGAAGTTTGTTTTAGAGGTCTTAGTCACTATTTTTGAGAAGTCATGAAGAATAGCTAGACCTAGTGAAATGAAAAGTCTGTATACAACCCATGATTGAAAAGAGTGATGTTGGGAAAACTAAGAGAGCAGTAGTTCTCAAACATTTTGGTCTAAGGAGTCCTTAATACCTTTAAACATTATTAGGAACCCAAAAGATATTTTGTTTATGTGCTATCACTATCTATATTTATCAAGTTAGAAATTAAAACTAAGACATTTTAAAATATTTAGATTATTTAAAAATAAAAAACAACCCATTGTGTGTTAAATAGTATTTTAATGAATAATAATTATAATTCCTTCTGCTTAATCAAGGACATTCTTAAGTGAAATGGCATTTCTTTTTCTGCCAATATGTGGTAGTAAAACACACAATAACTAGTAGCATAGTTTGGTACCCCTGCTTTAATCCATGCTACAGCACCAGCAGTTTTACCCACCATTGCTTTTTCACCATCAATACAATTACCAACACTCTGGAAAGGCAAATAATATTTTAGCATTATTTTGAAAATAAGTTTGACATCTTCAGCTCCCTAAAAGGGTCATAAGAATCCCCAGGCATTTGTGGACAACTTGTCGAGAACCAGAACTGCTGCAGTGGAGATCATCATGTAATTCATTCACCCACAGAGACTAGCATCAAGTACTGGATAGCAGTCACCCCAGGTTCATATAAAGCAAATCATCCTATGACATTTTTTTTTTTTTTTGAGATGGTGTTTCTCTCTTGTCGCTCAGGCTACAGTACGATGGCACGATCTCGGCTCACTGCAACCTCCGCCTCCCAGGTTCAAGCGATTCTCTTGCCTCAGCCTCTCCAGTAGCTGGGATTACAGGCGCCTGCCACCACGCCCAGCTAATTTTTGTATTTTTGGTAGAGACAGGGTTTCACCATGTTGGCCAGGCTGGTCTCAAACTCATGACCTCAGGTGATCCACCTGCCTTGGCCTCCCAAAGTGCTGGGATTACAGGCGTGAGCCACTGCACCCGGCCCGTCCTATGACATTTTAATTTTCTTATTTGAAAGAAAAAATGGACCATGGAGTTAAGAGTGAAATAGTATCATTGTAATGAAATCACTTTGAAACTGTTTAAAAGTCTTGTTAGGTTTTCACAATCAACCTGGAAAAACATTTGTTAATCTTGCAATTCCCTAGAAGAGTTTTCTGCCCCTTCTAAGAGTTTATAATGTAAGCTAGCCTATATCTACACAGTTCACCACGGGAATAAATCTATCTAAAAAGCAGATAGCAAAATAAAAGAAAACACCCCAGATTTAAACAATTGAATTAGTATGTCAGATACTCAGATCTGGTTTATTGTCACAGTCCTGTCCATGATACCATCTTCAATAGCAAGTTATAAAGACTTCTCACTATGGACAGCATGAAAGGCCACATCTGTCTGGAAGCCCACATCCCAAAAAAGAGACTATCAGTGGCTCATTATTAATCTGGAACTGGATTGGGCATGGTGGCCCACACCTGTAATCCCAGCACTTTGCGAGGCCAAGGCAGGAGCATTGCTTGAGCCTAGGAGTTCGAGACCAGCCTGGGCAAAAAAGTGAGACACTGTCTCTACCAAAAATAGAAAAAAATTAGCCAGGCATAGTGGCACATACCTGTAGTCCCAGCTACTTGTGAGACTGAGGTGGGAGGATCACTTGATCCCTCACCTCACTGAGGCTGCAGTGAGCTGTGATTGTGCCACTGCCCTCCGGCCTGGGTGACACAGCCACATCCAGTCTCAAAATAATAATAATAATAATAATAATAATCTGGCATGGTGTTTCACAGGCTGAGTACTGGGGATCTTATGTCAAATCCACTCATGATTGCCAAAAAGATATTGATAGAGTAATACACTTGAATGGAGTTTTTGTTGTTTTGTTTTTGTTTGTTTGTTTATTTTTGAGACAGAGTTTCGCTCTTGTCACCCAGGCTGGAGTGCAAGGGTATGATCTCAGCTCACTGCAACCTCCGCCTCCCGGGTTCAAGTGATTCTTCTGCCTCAGCACCCCCAGTAGCTGGGGTTACAGGTGTGCGCCATCACACCTGGCTAATTTTTGTATTATTAGTAGAGATGGGGTTTCACCATTTTGGCCAGGCTGGTATCGAACTCCTGACCTCAGGTGATCCACCCACCTCAGCCTCCCAAAGTGCTGGGATTACAGGCATGAACCACTGTGCCCGGCCTGAATGTAGTTCTAACGTGGGCACCTTGTTAAATTGGGACTGCATTGTGGGAACAGGCCAGGTAACTTTTTAAAAAACAAATCAAGCCACTGGACAGAGTTTTGGGACATAAAAAATTTTTTTTTTTTTTTTTTTTAACAACGGAGTCTTGCTCTGTCACCAGGCTGGAGTGCAGTGGTGCAATCTCGGCTCACTGCAACCTCTGCCTCCTGGGTTCAAGTGATTCTCCTGCCTCAGACTCCCGAGTAGCTGGGACTACAGGCGCCCACCACCACACCTAACAATTTTTTTTTATTGTTAATACAGACATGATTTCACCTTGTTAGCCAGGATGGTCTCAATCTCCTGACCTCGTGATCTGCCTGCCTCAGGCTCCCAAAGTGTTGGGATTACAGGCGTAAGCTACCTGCCCAGCCAGGACATAGAACTTCTAAAGGCAGAACTTTGTAATTAAAGATTTGAGTGTTTATTTGTTCAATGTCTGCTTTTCTCATTCACCACAGTATCCACAGAGCCTGATGTAGAGTAGTGTTCAGTAAATATTTGCTGAATAAATAAAACATTGATTGCTGCCATGGTCCTTTATAGTCTGACCTGTGCCTATCTTCCCAGCCCCATCTCTCACCATGCTCTGTCTGGACTCCAATCATAGTGACCTTATTTTCATCCCTTGAATGCACCATACTTTCTATTCAAAAAGAACTTATGCTGTTTCCTTTGCTCCAAATAGTTGTTTTATTGTCTAATAGAGCAACTCACTTGTCAGATCTCAGCTCAAGTTTTAGGTTCACGTTTCTCAGGGAAGCCAACCATGAGCTCCATGACTAGAGCCATCCTCCTCTTACAAGCTTTTGTAGGATCTAGCATAGGTACAGGTTTAAGTTTGTTCCTGTGATTATTTGATGCTTATCTGATTAGATTGTACTTGTACGTTAAGTGAAGGCAGGGACTAGATCTGTTTTCACTCTGCCTCATAGATCACAGCACAATGCCTGGGGCATAAGTGCTTCACAATTATATGTTAAATGAAGGAGACAATAAACGAAGTTCACTGTTCCCCTGTCATCTAAGGCATCTACTACTACTTGGGATGGGAGAGGAAAGGCATTAAATGATCCATTGTTTATTCTTACATTTCTTGAATTATCCTCATTCCTTATATTCTCCTCCCTAATGTATTTGCTTTCTGTGGTTACTCAGCTTAAGTGGCCATTAGAACCCTAATAGACTAGGATCATTATTTGGAGCAGAGGTGGGCAAATAATGACTCATGGGCCAGCCCATTGCCTGTTTTTGTAAATAAAGTTTCATTAGCTATTCCCATTCATTTACACATTGCTGATGAGTGTTTTCGCCCCATGGCAGCAGAGTTGAGTAGTCACAACAGACACTGTCTGGTCTGTAAAGCCTAAAATATCTCCCACAGGGTCCTTTATAGAAAAAGTTTGCCAACTCCTGATTTACAAAAATGTATGGGTTTTTTGAAAGCCTTGTTTCCGTGTTTCCAATATACTTCTGGACTTCCTAGTTATAAACTTAAAATGATCACTGTGTATGAGGGCTTGACACAAAATGATAGTCTTTCCATCATTTTCACAAAAGAAGATGTTCTTTGATTTGCAGCCAGAGTTGCCTTTTTTAGACTCTGCAAATTTTGAGTCCCTTGTGCAATAATAGCTAACATTTATTGAGCATTTTCAATTTACCAGGTTCAGTTCTAGGCACCTTACATGAATTACCTCATTTATTCCTCACAACTCCTCTGTGGTATACATTTATTATTATTGCTTTACACATGAAGCCAGTAATGAACAGAGAGGTTGTACAGCATGCCAGTGTCACACAGCTTGTGGAAGTTCCTGAGCAGGAATTTGATTTGAGCACTCTGATTCCAGACAGGACCTATGCTCTTAACCATTCCACTATCCTGTTTGTATGAATCCTTTACTTCAAAAGCTCCATCTTATTTCTGATTTCTAAATACAAAGACAGTTTATGTGCTATTGTTTCCAAGTGAGACAACTTAAAGTTTTGCGGTTGGGGGTAAGATATAGAAAGGTTATTAAAATCTCAATGCTTGCCAGAGTGCCAGAAACACACACAAAAAATCAATCAACAAATGTCTTTATTGTTGTTAGAAGTGAGTTGATGTCAAGGAGGAAGAGGATGAAGACAAAGAAATCTCTACTAGGAGTAGAGAGTTGTCTCATCCTAGGTCATTGCCAATGAATGAGGACATAGTTGTAGGTGTTGGTTATAGTACTTAGGGATCTGGCTCCCTCTAAGCATGGAAGAAGTAGTGGAAATATCTCAATATTTTAACTACTTATACCTTGTAAACAAAAGAAGATAGAAGCAGGCAGTAATTAATTAACTATAGAAATAAATTAATAAGTTATACTCCATAGAGGTTAAAAAGAATAATACATTTCATGAAATGAAATGTGACTGCAAAATCTGACCTATTTTATTCAGCTTTCTCATGTGATTTAACAGACTTCATCAGAACGGTTCTATCACAACTACATCTACAACAATTGGTTAGCTCTAGTTTTTTCTTTCTATGTTTTTTCATTGTTCTTATGAGCTCTGGCTAGTTCAGTAGTATACTTATGTTCCTTCATTCTTTTATTCAACAGCTATTTATCATGTGCTTACTATGTGCCAGGCTATATTATAAGTGCTAAGTATACAGCAGTAGAACAAATCAAACAAAAATATCCTGTTCTTATAAAGCTTACATTCTTGTTGGGAGGAAAACTGAAAAACAAATATTGGATGTCAGGTGGTGATTAGTGCTATGCAAAATAATAAAGCAAACCTAAGAGGAGGGAAACAGACACATGGGTGGCAAGTTTTAGGGGTATGTGCTACTTTAAGATAGGAGTATTTAGGGTAGTTAAATAGGGTAGTTAGAGAAGGCGTCTGCATCATATCTCAGGCCGCTGAGACTCAAATGAAATGAAGGATGTCAGGAGGAATTGATCGCATTCTGAGTGAATAGCAGCAGTACAAAGGCCTTTGGGTAAGACAGTGGTTGGGTTATTCAAGGAACAGCAAGAAGGCCCAAAAGGCTAAAGCAGAGTGAGGGAAAGTCAAAGATGAGGTCAAAGACATAGTTGGGAACTAGATAATGTAGGGCCCAGTGGGCTAAGTCAAAGACCTTTGAATTCACATTACATAAAAAGAATTACATAAAAAGTAATCTTGGTTTTTACATTTTTTGTTGCGGAGCTTCCATTTGTAAACTGGAACACTGATTAATATAACTGCTTATTTAGATATTCTGATACTTACTTTGTAGTGGTAGAAGCAGCTAGCTGGAAAAATAGAACAGGAATTAATACATCAATGGTGTAACGAAGTTATATCAAGACAGACTAGCTCTTGGTGGACGGCTTCCTTTTTGGCATGATAATGTCTGACATTTAAAAAATGCTTTCAAATCTGTGATCTCATCACACTCTCATAACAACCCCAAGAGATAGGGGGGACATGTGGTATTACTGATATTGAAACAGAGGGAGTTTGTATGGCTTACCCAAAGGTCACTCAGCATATGAATCATTATCAGAGGCATAGACTCCTGACTCTGAACGTATTACCCCCTCATCGCCTGCTAAAAGGACTGTTGGGTAATTTTTTGACTCAGAGGTCAGAAGGTTGAATCAACAAAATTATTAGCTCATTCCTCCCTTCCACTTCCCAAGGGCATAAAAGTATGCATTACAGAATGAAGCGAACAAAGGTGGAGGGGAAGCCCTTGCTTTTTCTTTTTCTTTCTCACTCTTTCTTCCAGAACAACCTTTATACTTAGAAAGCATAGCTGTATTCTTAGAGAATGACTGCGCATGTAGGACCACAACCGTCTTGAAGACCATAATAGTCGAGGGGCCATCCCTCTTACCACCACTGTAGGAGGGTATAGCAGTCACTGTGAGTCCTACTTGTTTTGCTCAATATTCTAACAAGTTAAACCTCTGCTGCCATATGCTCAATTTACAGTATATTTATGATCATCTTCCTAATGATACTTGGTAAAAAACTAAAGTACTCCTCAAAAAGGACACAGTCCCCTTCGACAACTGGAATGCTGATTTAAACAGAGAATAGTTGCTTTTTGGGATGGTGCCAAGTAATTGAGTGGCCAAACAAACAAACAAACAAAAATTCAGGGTTTCTGAATTCCAGAAGTAGAGAAATAACCCATGTATTGTTGCAACTCCTTTCCCATGACAAATGCTGGCTTTTCCTAAGGCCGAGTCCTCAATTCTCTCCCATCTCACTCTATACTGTCTCCCTAGCAAGCTCACCCATAACCACAGCTTAATTACCACTGTCATACAGATGAGCCCAACCTATATTTCCATCTCAGACTGCTCCTCTGACCTTTAAGACTGTATATCCAACCATCTACTTGATTTCTCCTGTAGGATATCTTAAAGCCCCCTCAAACTCAACTCACTCTCCAAACCTGGTACTCTTCCAGCCTTTCTTATATTAGTGGCTTGCCCTACCATTCTGTCTAGTTGTGCTTAGGAGTCTTTTGATACCTCCTGTTCCTCCCCTCAACTTGACACTTGTGTTTTGCCGAATTCTGCTTATTCTACTTCCTAACAAAATTCAGAATCTATCCACTTCTTTCCATCTCCATTATCACTATTGTACCATCACCTCTCACCCGGAGTACTGCAGCATTTCCTAATATCTACACATATCTACTCTGGCTCCCCTCCAATCTATTCTGATTATAGTCAGAAAGGTCTTTTTGTAAGGAATGCTTTATCATCCTCTTACTTAAAACCTTTATGACTTCCCACCACCCTTACAGTAAAACACAAAACTCCTTAATGTGGCCTACAAGGCCCTGTGTGATCTGGCACATGTTTTGTTTCCAACGTCACCTGAAACCCCATTACTATTCACACCACAGCTACATTTATCTCTAAGTTATTCATGTCACCATGCTTCCTCCTGATATGGGGACTTTGCATATTTTGAGCTTTCTTTTTTTCAGATGGAACCCTTTCTCCTTTTTTCCCTCACCTAACATTTATTCATGCTTCAGATCACATTTTAAGCAATCCCTTCAGGGTAGCTTTGATCCTCCTCACTAGGTCAATCCAGCTGTTATAAAGTATCATAGCACTGTCCTATGCCCTTGGGGCACTTACCCACCCACCTTGGCCTCCCAAAGTGCTGGAATTACAGGCGTGAGCCACCTCGCCCAGCCTGCACATAGTACACTCTTAATAGATACACGTTGCATGAATGACTGAACATGTTTAAGGACATTAGGTCAGTAATGTTTTTCTCTGGGAGCAAAGTACTAAACGTTTTCAGTTTTCTCAATTTCTTTTTATTTTCTTTCTTTCCTTCCTTCCTCCCTGCCTCCCTCCCTCTTTTCTTTTCTTTCTTTTTTTTTTGACAGAGTCTTGCTCTGCCACCCAGGCTGGAGAGCAGTGGTGTGATCTCGGTTCACTGCAACTCTGCCTCCAGGGTTCAGGTGATTCTCCTGCCTCAGCCTCCCAAGTTGCTGGGATTCCAGGTGCCCGCTACCACACCTAGCTAATTGTTTGTATTTTTAGTAGAGATGGGTTTTTGCCATGTTGGCCAGGCTGGTCTCGAACTCCTGACCTCAAGTGATCCTCCCACGTGGGCCTCCCAAAGTGCTGGGATTACAGGAGTGAGCCATCGCGCCCAGCTATTTTCTCACCTTCTTTAAACCACTGACTGGATTCCATATCCATGCCCAAGTTCAAATAGTTGTGTATATTTTATAACAGTATGTTCTATGATGGTAGAAAAACAGATCTAGTCATGGCTCCCATAAATTTAAATACCAGTTTAAAGACAGGAATGAATAGAGTTTTGCAACTGGAATTTCTAATGTGAATCTTTGAAAAGAATGTCACCTTATAGTGCCATTAGAATAACTTAAATTTTAACGTTTTTCCGTTGTGTTTTGTTTTTCCATTTTGGTTTTCTTTTTTTCCTTTTGAGAGTTTTGTTCTGTCTCCCAGGCTGGAGTGCAGTGGCTCAATCATGGCTCAATGCAGCCTGGACCTCCCAGGCTCGAGCAGTCCTCCCATCTCAGCCTCCTGAGTATCTGGGACCACAGGCACATGCCACCACACCTGGCTAATATTTTTTTTGTAGAGATGGGGTCTCATTATGTTGTCTGGGCTAGGCTTAAACTCCTGGGCTCAAGCAATTCTCCTACTTCAGCCTCCAAAAATGCAGAGATTACAGGCATGAGCCACCACACCTGGCATTTTTTTTTTTTCTATTTTAAATACATTTTATTGTTTAGGGCAATTTTAGGTTCACAGAAAAATTAAGCAAGAAATTGCATGGCCGGGCGCGGTGGCTCAAGCCTGTAATCCCAGCACTTTGGGAGGCCGAGATGGGCGGATCACGAGGTCAGGAGATCGAGACCATCCTGGCTAACACTGTGAAACCCCGTCTCTACTAAAAAATACAAAAAACTAGCCTGGCGAGATGGCGGGCGCCTGTAGTCCCAGCTACTCGGGAGGCTGAGGCAGGAGAATGGCGTAAACCCGGGAGGCGGAGCTTGCAGTGAGCTGAGATCCGGCCACTGCACTCCAGCCTGGGCGACAGAGCGAGACTCCGTCTCAAAAAAAAAAAAAAAAAAGAAAGAAATTACAGAGAGTTTCCATATACCCCCTGACGACCCCCAACCCCAGTCTCTCACTATCAACATCATGCATCAGAGTGGTACATTCATTACAATTGATGAAGCTATGCTGACACATCATTATCACCCAACGTCCATAGTTTACATTAAGGTTCACTCTTGGTTTTGTACGTTCTGTGAGTTTGGACAAAGGTATAATGACATATACCCACCATTAGCACAGCATATAGAATAGCCTCACTGCCTAAAAATTCTCTGTGCTCTGCCTATTCTTTCCTTCCTCCTCACTATCCCCTGGCAACTATTGGTCTTTTTACCATGTCCATATTTTTTTATTTTCCAAAATGTCATATAGCTGAAATCACACAGAATGTAACCTTTTCAGATTGGCTTCTTTCACTTAGCAATATGCATTTAAGTTTCCTCCATGCCTTTTCATGGCTTGATAGCTCATCAGTTTTTAGAGTCAAATAACATTTCATTGCCTAGATTTGCCACAATTCATTTATCCATTAACTTACTGAAGGACGTCTTGGTTGCTTTCAAGTTTTAGCAATTGTGAATGAAGCTGCTATAAACATCTATGTGCAGGTTTTATGTGGACAGAAGTTTTCGATCATTTGGGTAAAAGTCAAAGAGCACAAGTGCTGGATTTTATGGTAAGAATATGTTTAGTTTTGTAAAGTGTCTTCCAAAGTGGCTGTACAATTTTGCATTTCCATCAGCAATGATTGAGAGTTCCTGTTGCTCCACATCCTCACCAGCATTTAATGTTGTCAGTGTTCTGGATTCTGGGGATTCCAATAGGAGTGTAGTGGTATCTCATTATTGTTTTAATTTGTATTTCCCTAATGATATAAGATGTGGAACATCTTTTCACATGCTTATTTGCCATCTGTATATCTTCTTTGACTAGGTGTCTGTTCAGGTCTTTTGCCCATTTTTCAATTGAATTGTTTGTTTTCTTATTGTTCTGTTTTGACAGTTATTTGCATATTTTGGATTACAGTTTTTAAATCAGATATGTTTTTTACAAATATTTTCTTGTAGCCTGGTGATGTGTCCTGTCATTCTCTTAACAGTATCTTTTGAGGAGCATACGTTTTTTATTTTAATGAAATCCCATCTATCAATTATTTCTTTCGTGGACTGTACCTTTGGTATTGTATCTAAAAAGTCATCACCACACCCGAAGTCATCTTGATTTTCTTCTATGTTACCTTCTAGGAGTTTTACACTTTTGCATCTAACATTTAGCTCTATGATTCATTTTGTGTTAATCTTTATGAAGGGTGTAAGTCTGTGTCTAGATTCTATTTTGTGCATGTGGGTGCTGAGTTGTTCAAGCACCATTTTTTTTCTTGTTTTTCTTTTTAAAGGTGGGGTCTTGCTCTATTGCCCAGGCTCATCTCAAACTCTTGGGCTCAACCAATCCTCCCTGCCATAGTGCTGGGATTGTGGATGTGAGCCACCACGCCCAGCCGAACCACCATTTGTTGAAAAGACTTTCTTTGCTCAATTGCATTGTCCTTGCTGCTTTGTGAAAGATCAGTTGACCATACTTATATGAGTCTATTTCTGTGCCCTTTATCTTATTGAGTTAATCTATTTGTCTTTCTTTTACCAATACCATACCATCTTTTTTTTTTTTTTGAGATGGAGTCTTGCTCTGTTGCCCAGGCTGCAGTGCAGTGGCCCGATCTCTGCTCACTGCAACCTCCGCCTTCTGGGTTCATGCTGTTCTCCTGCCTCAGCCTCTTGAGTAGCTGGGACTACAGGCACCCACCACCACGCCTGGCTAATTTTTTGTATTTTTAGTAGAGACGGGGTTTCACCACATTAGCCAGGATGGTCTCAATCTCCTGACCTCATGATCCTCCTGCCTCGGCCTCCCAAAGTGCTGGGATTATAGGCCTGAGCCACCGCACCTGGCTTACCATACCATCTTAATTACCATAGCTTTATAGTAAATCTTGAAGTTGGGTAGTGTCAGTACTCCAACTTTGCTCTTCTTCAATACTATGTTGACTATTCCGGGACTTTTGCCTCTCTTTATAAACTTTAAAATCAATTTGCCAATATTCGAAACGTAACTCTATGGGATTTTGATTGGGATTGCATTGAATCTATTTATTAAGTTGTTGGGAAGAACTGATATCTTGACAATATTGAACATGGATTATCCCTCTTATTTAGTTCTCTTTCTTTCATCAGAGTTATTTTTTATTTTTTATTTTTTATTTTTAGATGGAGTCTTGCTCTGTCGCCCAGGCTGGAGTGCAGTGGCGCGATCTCAGTTCACTGCAACCTCCACCTCCCAGGTTCAAGCAATTCCCTGCCCCAGCCTCCTGAGTAGCTGAGATTAGAGGCACGCCCAGCTAATTTTTTTGTATTTTTGGTAGAGACGGGGTTTCATCATCTTGGCCAGGCTGGTCTGGAACTCCTGACCTCATGATCCACCTGCCTCGAACTCCCAAAGTGCTGGGGTTACAGGCGTGAGCCATCGCTCCTGGCCTCATCAGAGTTTAATAGCTTTCCTCATATAAATCTTGTACATATTTCACGAGATTTATACCTGCGTATTTCATTTTTGAAAATGCTAATGTAAATGGTATTGTGTTTTTATTTCAAGCTCCACTTGTTTATTGCTGGTGTATGGGAAAATGATTGACTTATGTATATTAACCTCATATCCTACAACCTTTCTATAATTGTTTATTAGTTCCGGGACTTTGTTTTTGTTTTGTTTTGTTTTGTTTTTGCAGTTTCTTAAGAATTTTCTACATAGATGATCATGTCATCTGCAAACAAAGTTTTATTTCTTCCTTTCCAACTTACATACCTTTTATTTCTTTTTCTTGTTTTATTGCATTAACTAGGACTTCTGATACAATGTTGGAAATAAGTGGTGAGAAAAGATGTCTTTGTTCCATATCTTTGCAAACAAGCTTCTAGTTTCTCATCATAAACTATGATGTTAGTTGTAGGTGTTTTGTTAGCTGTAGGTTTTTGTAGATGTCCTTTATCAAGCTGAGGAAGTTTTCCTCTCTTCCTATTCTGCTGAGAGTTTTTTTTTTTTAATCATGAATGAGTGTTGGATTTTATTAATTGCTTTCTCTCCATTTGTTGATATAATTATGAGACTTTTCTTTTTTGCTTGTTGATGTAATGGATCACATTAATTGATTTTTCAAATGTTGAACCATCCCTGTACACCTGGTATATCCCACTTGTTTGTGGTGCATAGTTTTTCAAAAATTCTTTGTTGGATTTGATTTGGTAAAATTTTGTTGAGGATTTTTGCATCTATGTTCACGAGAGATGTTGGTTGTTGTTTTATTTTCTTTTAATGGCTTTGTCTGATTCTGGTATTAGGGAAGAGCTGGCCTCATAGAACGAGTTAGGAAGTATTCCTTCTGCTTCTATATTCTGAAAGGTATTGTAGATAATTTGTATAATTTCTTTCTTAAATGTTTGGTAGAATTCACCTTGATAGAATTTACCATCTGTGCCTGGTGCTTTCTGTTGTGGAAGGTTATTAATTATTGATACAATTTCTTTAATAGATTAAGAAATTCTCTATTCTTATTTAGATTGTCTATTTCTCCTTGTGTGAGTTTCGGCAGACTATATCTTTCAAGGGATTGCTCTATTTCACCAAGGTTATCAAATAATTTTTTCATAGTACTTCTTTATTATCTTTTTTTTTGAGACAGCGTCTTACTCTGTCATTCAGGCCAGAGGGCAGTGGTGTGACCATAGCAGCCTTGAAATCCTGGGCTCAAGTGATCCTCCTGTCTTAGCTTCTTAGGTAGCTGGGAGTACAGATGCATGACACCACACCTGGCTTTTTTTTTTTTTTTTTGTAGAAACAAGGTCTCTATT
>NW_012116533.1:1389906-1403713 GCF_000951035.1 Colobus angolensis palliatus | reverse complement strand
TTTAGTAGAAACAGTGTTATGCCATGTTGGCCAGGTTTGTCTCGAACTCCTGACCTCAGGTGCCCTGCCCCTCCTTAGCCTCCCAAAGTGCTGGGATTACAGGCTTGAGCCACTGTGCCCGGCCATACTTGGCCTCTTTTATTATCATTTTAATGTCCATGGGATCTTTAGTGATGGTTCCTCTTTCATTTCTGATCCTAGTAATTTGTGTCATCTTTTTTTCCTTGGTTTACCTGGAAGGACGTTTATTAATTTTATTGGTCTTTTCAATGAGCCAGCTTTTTGGTTTTGTTGATTTTCTTTATTGATTTCCTGTTTTCAATGTTATTGATTTCTGGTCTGTCATTATTTCTTTTATTCTGTGTACTTTGGATTTAATTTGCTCTTCATTTTCTAGTTTCCTTAGGTGCAAGCTTGGATAATTGCTTTCAGATTATTCTTCTTTTCTAATATACATATGTAATGCAATAAACTTCCCTCTAAGTACATTGCTTTTGCTGCATTGTGCACATTTTAATAGTTGTATTTTCATTTCCATTTAGTTGACAATATTATTAAGTTTCTTTTGAGATTTCTTCTTTAGCCCATGTGTTATTTAGAAGTGTGTTGTTTGATCTTCAAATATTTTGAATGTTTAGGTTATCTTTCAGTTATCGATGTTTAATTTCATTGTGGTCTGAGAGCACACGGTGAATGATTTCTGTGTTTTAAAAAACGTAATGTGTGTTTTATGGCCAGAATGTGATGTATATTTCAATTTAGCTTGAGAAGAATGTGTATTATGCTGTCATTGGATGAAATCATTTATAGATGTCAATTATAACCAATTGATTGATGGTGCTGTTGAGTTCAGCTATGTCCTTAATGATTTTTTGCCTGCTGCATGTGTCCATTTCTGATGGAGGGGTGTTGAAGTTTCCAACTATAATAGTGGGTTTCTCTGTTTATCCTTGTAATTCTATAAATTTTTGCCTCATTTATTTATTTATTTTTTTTTTGAGACGGAGTCTCGCTCTGTGGCCCAGGCTGGAGTGCAGTGGCCGGATCTCAGCTCACTGCAAGCTCCGCCTCCCGGGTTTACGCCATTCTCCTGCCTCAGCCTCCGGAGTAGCTGGGACTACAGGCGCCCGCCACCTTGCCCGGCTAGTTTTTTGTATTTTTAGTAGAGACGGGGTTTCACCGTATTAGCCAGGATGGTCTCGATCTCCTGACCTTGTGATCCGCCCGTCTCGGCCTCCCAAAGTGCTGGGATTACAGGCTTGAGCCACCGCGCCTGGCCGCCTCATTTATGTTAATATTCTGTTATTAGACAAATGCGCATTAAGGATTGTTATTCTTCCTGAAGATTGACCCCTTTTATCATTATGCAATGCCCCTTTGTATCCCTGATAATTTTTCTTGCTCTGTAGTCTGCTCGTCTGTAATTAAGATAGCTTCTCAAGACTTTTGATTAGTGTTAGCTTGGTATATCTTTCTCTATCCCTTCACTTTGAATCTATGTGTGTCTTTATATTTATAACTGACATATTGTAGAAATAATCTAACTGGGTCTTGTTTTTTTGACTCATTCTTACAATCTCTGTTATTTAATTGGTATACTTAGATCATTGACATTTAAAATCACTATTGATTAATCATCTGGGTTAATATCTGCCATATGTATTACTGTTTTCTCTTTGTTGCCCTTTTTATTTGTTCCTGTTTTTGTCCTCTATCCTTTTCCTGCCACTTTTGGTTTTAATTGAGTATTTTATATGATCCAATTTTCTTTCTTCTCTTAGCACATCAATTATACATTTTTTGGAGCTTTTTTAGTGGTTGCCTTAGAATTTGCAATGTACTTTTACAATTAATTCAAGTCACATTCAAATAACATTTCACTAATTCATATGTAGTGCAAGTACTTTATAACAAATTATCCCCAATTCTTCTCTCGTTTCACTGATACACAAGTGTACGTAACTATATATCTATACACACATAAATGTGCATATGTAATCTAACCCTTGTTGCTCTTATTATTTTGAACAACTATTACCTGCTAAATCAATTAAAAATCAGTAAATAAAAGTTTTCCTTTACTTTTATTTATTTCATCTCTAATGCTTTTTATTTCCTTATATACATCCAAGTTTCTGATCTATATAATTTTCTTTCCCTCTGAAGAACCTTTAAAACTTTATTTATTTATTTATTTTCTTTGAGACAGTATTGTGCTGTCACCTAGGCTGGAGTGCAGTGGTGCGAGCTCGGCTTACTGCAACCTCTGCTTCTTGGGTTCAAGCAATTCTCGTGCCTCAGCCTCCCAAATAACTGGGATTACAGCCATGTGCCACCAAACGAGGCTAATTTTTGCATATATATATACACATATATATACACTATATATATCATATAAATAAATAAATAAATAAATATATATTTTAGTAGAAACAGTGTTATGCCATGTTGGCCAGGTTTGTCTTGAACTCCTGACCTCAGGTGATCTACTTGCCTCGGCCTCCTGAAGTACTGGGATTACAGCCATGAGCCACCATCCCCCAGCCTAAACTTTTTTTTTTTTTTTACAAGACAAATCACTGTCAAATGTTCCCAATGTTTTCTTGTCTGCAAAAGTCATTATTTATCCTGCACTTTTGAAGAAACTTTTTACAGGATACTTAATTCTAGGTTGGTTATTTTTTTTTCTCTCAACACTTTAAATATTTAACTCCACTCTTCTTGCTTGTATAGTTTCCTAGAAAATCAGGTGGGGCACAGTGGCTCACACCTGTAATCCCAACACTTTGGGAGGCCGAGGCAGGTGGATCACGGGGTCAGGTGTTCGAGACCAGCCTGGCCAATATGGTGAAACCCCATCTCTACTAAAGAATATAAAAATTAGCCCGGCGTGGTGGTGTGTGCCTGTAGTCCCAGCTATTTAGGCGGCTGAGGCAGGAGAATCACCTGAACCCGGGAGGTGGAGGTTGCAGTGAGCTGAGATGGCACCACTGCACTGCAGCCTGGGCACCAGAGTGAGACTCCATCAAAAAAAAAAGAAAGAAAGAAAATCAGATGTCATTCTTATCTTCACTCCTCTATAGGTAAGATGTTTTTCCCTCTGTCTTCTTTTAAGTATTTTTTTTTATCTTTGATTTCCTGATAATATATGCCTAGGTGTAGTTTTTGTTTTTTTTTTTAGTATTTATCCTGCCTGACGTTCTCTGAGCTTACTGGGTCTGTGGGATGGAGTTTGACACTAATTTGGGAAAATTCTTAGTCATTATTCCCTCAAATAGTTTCTGTTACTTTCTCTTTTACTTCTCCTTGTTGTACAAAGGGTCTTCTAAAAGTTCATGGAAAGTGTATATTATGAAAAACTATACATGACTTAAAAATTTTTTGCACCAAACTAAAGTCATCCTAACTTGTTCTAACATGTCTGAACAGGTTCTAGTTTGAAGAACTAAGAAGAATAGGACATCAGTTTGAAAACAGCCTCTATTAGAACATTATGAATTCTGCTAAAATTGAAGGAAGAACCAACATTAAATTTGTGATGAAACTCGGGTGGAATAATGGTGATATCATTGATGTTTTACGAAAAGTTTACAGGAACAATGCCCCAAAGAAATCATCAGTTAACAAATGGATAACTCATTTTAAAAAGGGAGATTATATTGAAGATGATCATGCAGCAGCAGATCACCCACATCAATTTGTGAGGAAAAAATTCATCTTTTTCATGTCCTAATTGAAGAGGACCAACGATTAACAGCAGAAACAATAGCCAACACCATAGACATCTCAGTTGGTTCAGCATACACAGTTCTGACTGAAAAATTAAAGGTGAGCAAACTTTCCACTTGACAAGTGTTGAAACCGCTGCACCCAGATCAGCTTCAGACAAGAGCAGAACTTTCGATGGAGATTGTATTGTGTTTCTTAAAAATTATTTTTAATTATTGTAGGTACATAGTAGGTGTACATATTTATAGGGTACATGAGATATTTTGATACAGGCATACAATGAGTAATAATCACTTCCTGGAGAATGAGGTATCCATCGTCTCAAGCTCAATTGAAATTTTTTTTGACATTTTCATCATATACTTTAGTCCCTTCATTTTACAAATGAGGAGAATGCATTGCCTATGGTCTCATAGCAAAGTGATGACTAGGTTGGGGCTAGAATCAGTAAAGGTTGGGACTAGAACCAGGTGTTTCAACTAGTCTCGTATGTGTCCAAGTGCACCATACTTGGTGGTTTTGAATTCTTAGAGCTGAGTCTTGTGTGGTTAGGGGGTCATGTGCAACTTCGCTAGTAGGGAGTTCGCTTCTTAAAAACATTTTCAGCTCCCCACACATCTAAATATTTTGTGATGAGATACTTTGAAAGGGTAAGTCTGGCTCCATGAATGTCCCATCTGTATACCTGCGAAGTATCCTGATTTAGAAGGGTCCTGGGCTCTGGCTGTTTACTTTTTTGTTTGTTTGGTTTTTTTTAAAATTATACTTTAAGTTCTGGGGTACATGTGCAGAATGTGCAGTTTTGTTACATAGGTATACATGTGTCATGTTGGTTTGCTGCACCTATCAACCCGTCACCTACATTAGGTGTTTCTCCTAATGCTATCCCTGCCCTAGCCTCCCAGCCCCCGACAGGCCCTGGTGTGTGATGTTCCCCTCCCTGTGTCCCTGTGTTCTCATTGTTCAACTCCCACTTATGAGTGAGAACATGCGTTGTTTGGTTTTCTGTTCTTGTGTCAATTTGCTGTGAAATTGTAAATAAGTGGGATCAAGATCCTGAAGCATGTCTTTGAAGAATTGTAACAGGAGATGAAACATGGCTTTACCAGTATGATCCTGAAGACAAAGCACAATCATAGCAATGTCTACCAAGAAGTGGAAGTGGTCCAGTCAAAGCAAAAGCAGACTAGTCAAGAGCAAAGGTCATGGCAACGGGTTTTAGAGATGGTAAAAAGCGTTTTGCTTGTTGACTTTTTGGAGGGCCAAGAGACAATAACATCTACTTATAATGAGAGTGTTTTAAGAAAGTTAGCCTAAGCTTTGGCAGAAAAACTCCCGGGAAAACTTCACCAGAGAGTTTTTCTTCACCAGAACAATGCTCCTGTTCATTCCTCTCATCAAATAAGGGCAATTTTGTGAAGGCTTTGATGGGAAATCATTAGGCATCCACCTTACAGCCCTGATTTGGCTCCTTCTGACTTCTTTTTGTTTCCTAATTTTACAAATTCTTTAAATGGCACCTATTTTTTTCTTCCGTTAGTTATATAAAAAAGACTACATTGACATAACCAAATTCCCAGGGCCCTCGGGGATAGACTAGATAGCTGGTATTATTGCTTATAAAAGTGTCTTGACATTGATGGAACTTGTATTGAGAAATAAAGTTTATGTATTTTTATTTTTATCTTAAAAATTGTTTTAGACAGGGTCCTGCTTTGTTGCCTAGGCTGGCATGCAGTCGTACATTCAAAGCTCAATTAAGCTTCAAATCCTTGGGCTCAAGCAGTTCTCCTTCCTCAGCTTCCTGAGTAATTACTACTATACGCATGCACCATCACCACTGGCTTTTAAAAAAAATTTCTTTTGTAGATATGGGTCTTGCTATGTTGCCTATTTTTATCTCTTAATTCTATTTTTTCCACAAACTTGTTGAAGTCTTCTTGTATTTCTGTTATGCATATGCTATATCTTTGTTTCCTAGTTCTTGGACATTCCGTTTCATTTTTTCATTTTTTTTCTCTTTGCTTTTCAGTTTTGAAAGTTTCTATTGACATATACTTAAGCTCAGAGACTCTTTTCTCAGCTGTGTGCAGTCTACGAACGTGTCCATTAAAAATATTCTTCATTTCTGTTACAGTGTTTTGATCTTTACCATTTCTTTTTTTATTATTTCTTAGAATTTCCATATCTCTGCTTACATTACTCAACTGTTCTTGTGCATTATCTACTTTTTAAATTAGAGCCCTTATCACATTAATCGTACATAGTTTCTTTGAATCTACCAACTGATAATTCCAACTTCCCTTCCATGTATGAGTCTGGTTCTAATGCTTGCTCCGTCTTTCAAAGTGTATTTTTTTTGTTTGTTTTTTAGTATGCCTTATAATTTTTTGTTGAAAGCTGGTCATGATGTACAGGTACTGGGTGAAAGAAACTGTTCAATAGGCCTTTAGTGATATGGTGCTAAGGTTTTGGGAGAGGGGAAGCATTCTATAATTTTATAATTAGGTCTCACTATTTTAGTGATGCTGTGCCCCTGGACTGTAGACTTCAAAAGTGCCTCTCTGTGTCCTCCCTTCCCCCTACCTTAGATGGGACAGAATGGCTGGAGGGGACTGGAGCTGGAGTTGGGTATTTCCCTTCCTACAGGCAGAAGGCTAGAGCAGACTGGAGTCGGCAATTTCCCTTCAGCCAGGTCAGTTAGGTTCTGATGAAACCTCAATAGGTTAGGTTCCGGTAAAATAGATTCTCTTGATGGCAGGCCTTCTTAAGAACAGAATGCTCTGGCATATTTCAAAATAATTACTTTCCTCCCGCTACTTGAAACCCTAAGGAGTTCTTCTCTGATCTTTACTGTGAGAACCTGGTAGAACTCCCAGGAGGTAAAACAAAGAAGTTTTCAGCTCACAGGCTTGTCCACACTGAGCCTCCAACAATTCATCAATTACAGTCTAGGTTTTCCTACCCTGTGCTGGTTCCTGTGGATGTTTCTGCTCAGGTAAGTTGTGATTCTCTGGATTCTCCTGCCTGTCTCTCCAATTCTGGGGGCAGCAGTTTGCACTGTGACCTTACTTCCCTGACAGATGTAAGAAGAGTTGTTGATTTTTCAGTTTGTTCGGTTTTTTACTCATTTTTAGGATGGAATGGCAACTTCTAAGCTCCTTACATACTGGACAGGAAACCAGAAATGTCTGTTGGGTTTTTAATGGCACTTTTCAATGTAGATGTTATCTCTGCAACTCTTAGATAAACATTTAAAACACAAAAGAAAGTAATCTGATCTGTGTTAAAATGTGAATTGCTTACTGAAATATTGGCAAGGTAGAAAGGTAGGCACTTAATTGTGTACTGTCAATAGATTACATAGCTATTACTCTCCACAGGCAAAGGTTAAGTTTTTTTGTAAGAAAAGAATTTCAACATCAGTGGGTGGAGCATGTAATAGTGGTTTGCTTTCAGAATACAGAGACAAAACATTACTTTTTATGTTTACCCAATTTCTACATCATCATCTGTTCCTTTTGTATTATTCAAAGAGACACTATGGGTAGAGACCTCCGCATGTGAAAGAGTGACTGAAGAGTCTCATTAGTGATGCAGCCCTCTCTATACCGGTGTGCGTAAAAACATCTAGCAATCATTTCTGTGGTTTTTCAGGGTTTGGAGCTCTGAAGTTCTATTGCAACTTGCAGACTGTCTCTCCCAAACTTCCTTATCATTCTTCCCTGACAAGAATCCTCTGCTCCTTTTAGTCTAGTTTCTGGACTCTTCCCAATGTGCCCTCTTTATTCCCAGTCTCTACCCTGGCTCATAATTGTTTTTTCTTCCAAGGATGCATTCTGCCCTACTCTGTGCCATCCAGCTCAAATCCAGACTTCTCTGTGAAACCCTCCAGTATTCTGGCCTTTTTGGACTTATTTTGACTCTTGTAGTCTGCTCCACAGCATTTAGCCTTTTTGTTTTGTTGTATGGCTTCCTTTGTCTTATGTATTCAGAGCCTGTCTCCTCAATAAGAGATTATATCTTGTCTCGTTCATATGCCCCACAGCATTTAGTACAGTGGAAGGCACATAGCAGCTTTTGCTTGTTGATGACTTGCTTAATTGTTGTCTGACACATTGGAGTGTTTACTGCTATGGATGTCTGAAATTCTATAGTTATGAAAAAATTGTGAAAACTTTGCTTTACTTTGACTGTATGGCATTTTCTTGGGGATAGGGGCTACCTGTATATAGTTACCCAACTTGTGCTTGCTGTGTGAAAACTGTTGGAATGGGTATCAAAACTATTATAATTCCACTTACCTTCATTCAAAGACTTTTCCGGTTTGTCATTTGATTTTTTAAAATTATTTTTTATTTTTGTGAGGACATGGTAGGTGTATATACTTATGGGTTACATGAGATATTTTGATATAGGTATGCAATCCATAATAATCACATCAGGATAAATGGGGTATCCGTCACGTCAAGCATTTATCTTTTGTGTTACAAACAATCTAATTATATTCTTTTTTTTTTTGTTTTGAGAGGGAGTTTCACTTTTTGATGCTGAGGCTGGAGTGCAGTAGTACGATCTCGGCTCACTGCAACCTCCACCTCCCAGGTTCAAGTGATTCTCCTGTCTCAGCCTCCTGAGTAGCTGGGATTACAGGCGCCGGCCACCATGCTCGGCAAATTTTTGTATTTTTAGTAGAGACGGGTTTCACCATGTTGGCCAGGCTGGTCTTGAACTCCTGACCTCAAGAGATCCGCCCGCCTCGGCCTCCCAGAGTGCTGGGATTACCAGTGTGAGTGACCGCGCCCGGCCTATATTCTTTTGCTTATTTTAAAATGTTCAATTAAATTATTATTGACTGTAGTCACCCTATTGTGCTGTCAAATACTAGTTCTTATTCATTCTTCTAACTTTTTTTTTGTACCCATTAGCTATCCCCACTTTGTCTGCACCCTCTAAACCCCCCACCACCTATCCCAGCCTTTGGTAACCATCCTCTTGTCTTTCTGAGCCTGGCTTATTTCACTTAACATAATGACCTCCAGTTCCATTCATGTTGTTGCAAATGGCAGAATCTCGTTCCTTTTTTTTTTTTTTTTTTTGGCTGACTAGTACTCTATTGTGTATAGGTACCACATTTTCTTTATTCATTCATCTGTTGATGGATGCTTAGATTGCTTCCAAATCTTGGCTATTGTGAACAGTATACCAACAAGCATAGGAGTGTAGGTATCTCTTTGATATACTGATGTCCTTTCTTTTGGATATATATCTAGCAGTGGGATTGCTGGAGCTTGAGGAACTTCGAAACTATTCTCCATAGTGGTTGTTCTAATTTACATTCCTACCAACAGTGCATGAGGGTTCTCTTTTCTCCACATCCTTGCCAAAATTTGTTATTGCCTGTCTTTTGGATTTAAGCCATTTTAACTGGGGGAGATAATATCTCATTGTAGTTCTGATTTGTGTTTCTCTGATGATCAATGATATTGAGCACCTTTTCATATGCCTGTTTGCCATTTGTATGTCTTCTTTTGAGAAATGTCTACTCAAATCTTTTGCCAATTTTTTAATCGAATTATTAGATTTTTTCCTATAGAGATGTTTGAGCTTCTTATATATTCTGGTTATTAATCTCTTGTCAGATGGATAGTTTACAAACATTTTCTACCATTCTGTGGGTTGTTTCTTTACTTTGTTGATTGCTTCTTTTATCATGCAGAAGCTTTTTAACTTGATGTGATTCCATTTGTCCATTTTTGCTTTGGTTGCCTGTGCTTGTGGGGTATTACTCAAGAAATCTTTGCCAACTCCAGATGTCCTGGAGATTTTCTTGTAGTAGTTTCATAATTTGAGGTCTTAGATTTAAGTCTTTAATTCATTTTGATTTGATTTTTGTATATGGTGATTTTTGTATATGGTGAGAGATATGGTGAGAGTTTTTCTCCTTTGCATGTGGATATCCAGTTTTCACATCATTTATTTGAAGAGACTGTCTATTCCTTAATGTATGTTCTTGTCACCTTTGTTGAAAATGAGTTCACTGTAGATGTATGGATTTGTTTCTGAGTTCTCTGTCCTGTTCCGTTAGTCTATGTGTCCATTTTTATGCCATTACCATGCTGTTTTTGTTACTGTAGCTCTGTAGTATAATTAGAAGTCAGGTAATGTGATTCCTCTAGTTTTATTCTTCTTGCTCAGGATAGCTTTGACTATTTTAGGTCTTTTGTGGTTCCATTTAAATTTTAGGATTTTTTTTTTATTTCTGTTAAGAATGTAATTGGTATTTTGATCAAGATCACATTGAATCTGTAGATTGCTTTGAGTAATATGGACATTTTAACAATATTGATTCTTCCAATCCATGAACATGGAATATTTTTCCATTTTTTGGTGTCCTCTTCAAAGGACATTTTAAAATGATGAGACATTTCTTTCATCAGCGTTTCATAGTTTTCATTGTAGAGATCTTTCACTTCTTTGGTTAAGTCCTAGATATCTTGTTTTATTTGTGGCTATTCCAAATGAGATTATTTTCTTGATATTTTTTTCCAGCTGTTCACTGTTGGCATACAGAAATGCTACTGAGTTTTGTATGTTGATTTTGTATCATGCATCTTTTCTAAATTTATCAGTTCTAACAGTTTTTTTTTTGTGTGTGGAATCTTCAGTTTTTTCCAAATATAAGATCATATCGTCTGCAAACAAATATAATTTGACTTCTTCCTCTCTCATTTGGATGCCCTTTATTTCTTTCTCCTGTGTAATTACTATAGCTAGGACTTTCAGTTCTGTGTTGAATAACAGTTGTAAAAGTAGGCATCCTTGTTTTGTTCCAGATCTTAGAGGAAAGGCTTTCATTTTTTTTCCCTATTCAATTTGATACGAGCAGTGGGTCTGTCATACATGGCTTTTATTGTGTTGAGGTATATTCCTTCTATACCCCATTTGTTGGGGGTTTTATCAAGAAGGAATGTTGAATTTTATCAAAAGCTTTTTCACCATCAATTGAAATGATGGTATGGTTTTTGTCCTTCATTCTGTTGATATGATGTATCACATTGATTGATTTGCATATGATGAACCATCCTTGAATCCCAGGGATAAATACTACTTGGTCCTGATGAATGATCTTCTTTATGCATTGTATTGTTGAATCTGATTTGCTAATATTTTGTTGAGGATTTTTGCATTAATATGCATCAGCTATTGGCCTGTAGTTTTATTTTTTGGATGTACTTTTGTCTGTTTTTGGTATCAGGGTAATACTGACTTCATAGAATGAGTTTAGAAGTATTCTCTCCTTTTCTATTTTTCAACATAGTTTGAGTAGAATTGGTGTTATTTCTTCTTTAAATGTTTAGTAGAATTCAGCAGTGAAGCCATCACGTCCCAGGCTTTTCTTGAGTGGGAAACATTTTATTGCAGCTTCAATCTCTTTACTTGTTATTGGTTTACTCAGGTTTTGGATTTCTTCATGGTTCAATCTAAGTAGGTTATGTGTGTCTAGGAGTTTATCCATTTCTTCTAGGTTTTATAATTTATTGCCATATAGATGCTCATAGTAGTCTCTAATAAGCATAGTAGTCATTAATGAATTTCTGCAGTATCAGTTGTACTGTCTCCTTTTCAATTTAGGATTATATTGATTTGGGCCTCTGCTCTTTTTTTTCTCTCTTTTCTTCACTCTTTTTTAGTATGGCTAAAAATTTGTCAGTTTTGTCTTTTCAAAAACCAACTTTTCACTTCCTTGATTTTTTGTATTTTTTTTGTTTTAATTTCATTTATTTATCTTCTGGTCTTTATTATTTATTTTCTTCTAATGGGCTTGCTTTGCTCTTGCTTTTCTACTTCTTTGAGATGCACTGTTAGGTTGTTTATTTGAAGTTTTCCTATTTTTTTTTTTTTTGGATGTAGGTGCTTATTGCTATAAACTTTCCTCTTAGTACTGCTTTGGCTGTATCCCATAGGTGTTGGTATACTGTGTCTCCATTATCATTTGTTTCAATACATTTTTGATTTCATTATTAATTTCCTCATTGACTCATTGGTAATTCAGTAACATATTATCTAATTTCCATATGTTTGTATAGTTTCCAAAGTTCCTCTCATTATTAATTGATTTCTAGTTTTATTCCATTGTGGCCAGAGAAGATGCTTGATATGCTTTCAATTTTCTTGAAATTTTAAAGACTTATTTTGTGGCCTAACATATGACCTCTCCTTGAGAATGTTCTATGTGGTGAGGAGAAAAATGTGTATTCTGCAGCCATTGGATGAAACATTCTGTAAATATCTATTAGGTCGGTTTGGCCTACTGTACAGATTAAGTCTGATCTTTCTTTGTTGATTTTCTCTCTGGATGATCTGTCCAATGCTGAAAGTGGGTTCTTGAAGTCTCCAGCTATTTATGTATTGGGGTCTGTCTTTCATTTTTAGCTCTAATAAAATTTGCTTTGTATATCTGGGTGCTCCAGTGTTGAATGCATATGTATTTACAATTGTTATATCCTCTTGGTGAATTGACTTTTGTCATTATACAATGACCCTCCTTGTCTCTTTTTATAGTTTTTGTCTTGAAATCTATTTTATCTGGTATAAATAGAGAGACTTCTTGCTCTTTCTTGGTCTCCATTTGCATGGAATATCTCTGTCCATCCCTTTATTTTCAGCTTATATGTGTCTTTATAGGTGAAGAGTGTTCCTTGTAGGCAGCAGATAGTTGGTTCTTATTTTTTTTTCATCCATTCAGCCACTCTGTATGGTTTTGTTTTGTTTTGTTTTTTTGAGACTGTCACCCAGGCTGGAGTGCACTGGCACAGTTTCAGCTCACTGCAGACTCAGCCTCCTGGGTTCAAGTGATTCTCCTGTCTCAGCCTCCCCAGTAACTGGGATTATAGGTAACCGCCACCACACCCAGCTAATTGTTTGTATTTTTACTAGAGATGGGGTTTCACCATGTTGGCCAAACTGGTCTCGAACACCTGACCTCAAGTGATCTGCCTACCTTGGCCTCCAAAAGTGCTGGGATTACAGGCATTAGCCACCACACCCGGCAACTCTATGTGTTTTGATTGGAGGGTTTAGTCTATTTCCATTCAGTGTTATTATTGATAAGTAAGGACTTACTCCTGCCACTTTGTTATTTGTTTTCTGCTTGTGTGGTGGCATTATCTTCCTTCCTTCCTTCCCACCTTTCTTTTTGTGAAAGTAATTTTCTCTGGTGGTATGTTTTAATTTATTGCTTTTTTATTTTTTGTGTATCCATTATAGGTTTTTTGATATGAGGTTACCATGAGGCTTGAAAACAACATTTTAAAACCCATTATTTTAAACTGATGAGAACTCTGCAAAAACAAAGTAGCAAACAAAGATAAAACTAATAAAAACTCTACACTTTAACATCGTCTCCCTCTCCTACTTTTTCAGTTTTTTTTTTTTTTATATCTTGTGATATTTGTTCAATTTGTTGTTCCTGTGGGAAAGACAATTGCTGGATAATTTTTTTTTTTGAGATAGGGTCTTGGTCTGTCACCCAGGCTGCAGTGCAGTGGCACGACCATGGCTCATTGCAACCTCCACCTCCCAGGCTCAAGTGATCCTCCCACCTCAGCCTCCCAAGCAGTTGGGACTACAGGTGCATGCCACCACGCTCAGCTAATTTTTGTATTATTATTATTTTTTTTTTGTAGAGATGGGGTTTCACTGTTTCCCAGGTTGGTATCGAACTCCTGAGCTCAAGCAATCCACCCACCTTGGCCTCCCAAAATGCTGGGATTACATGCATGAGCCATCACACCTGGCCTACTTGCTGGAGAATTCTATTCAGCCCTCTTGCTCCACCTCCCAACAAGGATTTCTTAAAGGCAATGGTTGGCCAGGTGCAGTGGCTCACGCCTGTAATCCCAGCACTTTGGGAGGCCAAGGCAGGTGGATCACCTCAGGTCAGGAGTTTGAGACCAGCCTGGCCAACATGGCGAAACCCTGTCTCTACTAAAAATACAAAAAGACTAGTTGGGTGTGGTGGCACATGCCTGTAATTCCAGCTACTCGAGAAATTGAGGTGGGAGAATTGCTTGAG
>NW_012116533.1:1380728-1387251 GCF_000951035.1 Colobus angolensis palliatus | reverse complement strand
AAAAAAAAAAACTAAATTATGTTAGTGGCTCCACTTGTCTTTCTTTTTACTGGTATCTTTAATTTTTTCAGGTTTAATTTCAATATTGGGTCAAATTCTTTTGTTCCTTCATATTTAGACCCAGAAGAAGGCAGAAATTCATATTCATGGCTGAACAACTACTAGGTAAAATTTTTTTAAATCACAAAATACTATGGAAAGTGACTGACAGTGTTGGATTTGGCAGACCATTTTGCCTTAAAATAATTATATTTCATATCTGCAGCTGAAGCCTCTGTTCCATATATTGGTGGAATATCTTTTCAGGGCAAAGCAGTCTTAATACTAAGACAGTATCACTCTTGAACTGAAATTTTTGCAGCACTGATGAAGTGCAAGTAGCCCTTTTTATTGTAATCACAATATGCAGATTTTCAAGCTGAAAAAAGTAGTTGAACTATTACCTCATGTCTTGAAGTAGAAGAATTTACAGACTTGATTTGTTAGATAGCATTACCTATGAGGGAAATGACATTGAACTCCACTTCAATTGGTATGTAGTGAATAGACAGACAAAAGTGGAGAGGAGGAAAGTTCTGGAAGCTGTGGGTGAGAACAAAGGAGATCTTAAAATCATAAGAATTCTTGAATATTAAGAGTTGCTGAGAACATAGAGGAGAGCTGGGAGTTAGTAAAAATATTGTAAAAGGTGGAAAGTGTTATAATGAGAAAGCAAATGTCTAGATTGACCTAGAACAGTGATTCTTAACTGAAGGAGATTTTGCTCCCTAGGGGAAGTTTGGCAATATCTGAAGACATTTAAAAAATAAACTTAAAAAATTTTTACAGTATTTTAGAGTTACAAAAAAAGTTGCAAACATAGTACAAACACTTGCCTATATCTTGACTCAGTTTCCCCTATTGTTAACGTCTTAACGTTGGTATGATGTATTGTTACAAGGAACAGATATTGACACATTATTAACTAAAATTTGTGCTTCATTTCGGTGTCCTTAGTTGGTACTTGATGTCCTTTTTCTGTTTCAGGACCCCATCCAAGAAACCACATTGTATTTAGCTGGACTTCTCTTGGCTATAACAGTTTCTCAGACTTTCTTTGTTTTTGATGACATTGACAGTTTTGAGGAGTACTGATTAGGTATTTTGTAGAATATCTTTTAGTTGGGATTTGCCTAATGTTATTATTTCACTCTGTTGCCCAGGCTGGAGTGGAGTGGCATGATCTTGGCTCACTGCAAACTATGTCTTCTGGGTTTAAGGGATTTTCCTGCCTCAGCCCCCAGTAGCTGGGAGTATACGCACCCACCACCACGGCTGGCTAATTTTTGTATTTTTAGTAGAGACGGGGTTATGCCATGTTGGCCAGGCTGGTCTGGAACTCCTGACCTCAGGTGATCCGCCCGCCTCTTGATTATAGGTGTGAGCCACCATGCCCGGTCAATTTGTCTAATGTTATTCTGATATGGTATTTGAGGGGAGGCACCATAGAGGTGAACTACCATTCTCATTATATCATATCTAAGACTATCAACATGACATCACTGATTATGTTAATCTTGGCCACTTGTCCAAGGTTGGGTTTGTGAGATTTTTTTTTTTTTTGAGACAGAGTCTTGCTCTGTTGACCAGGCTGGCGTGTAATGGTGTGATCTCAGCCCACTGCAACCTCTGCCTCCTGGGTTCAACCGATTCTCCTGTCTCGGCCTCCCCAGTAGCTGGGATTATAAGCATGAGCCACTACACCTGACTAATTTTTGTATTTTTATTAGAGGTGGGGTTTCACCATGTTGGCCAGGCTGGTCTCGAACTCCTGACCTCAGGTGATCCGCCCACTTTGGCCTCTCAAAGTGCTGGGATTACAGGCGTGAGCCACTGCACCTGGCCAAAGTTTCTTCATTGTAAAGTTATTTTCCTGCCTTTCCATACTATACTCTTTGAAAGCAAGTCAGTATGTGCAGCCTTTACTCAAAGGGTGAGGAATTATGTACTACCTCCTTGAGGGAAGTGTATCTACATAAATTACTTAGAATTCTTCTCTGTGGGAAATTTGTATCTTCTCCTGTATCTATTCATTGAGCCATCATTTCTTTACATCAGTATGGACTCCTGGATATTCTTTACAAACATTTTTTTTATTTTTGCAAAAGGACTGGGGAGGGTGCTTCTGGCATCCTGTGGGCAGAGACCAGGGATGCTGCTCAATATCCTATAATGCACAGGACAGATCCTCACAAAAATAATTATCTGGCCCCAAATGCCAATAGTTCTCGAGAGTCTCTGACTACTCTGTCTGCTACTCTCACAGTCTCATACTCTGTTAGGAGGTGCTGCTTATGGAAATGCAACTCTAAGTTTATAATCGAAGTCAGTGAATAAAAGTTGTGTTTTCAGAAAACTTGGTTGGAATTTAGAAAATGAATAATTCTTTTGGTGTTCTGTAGACATCCAGTAGGAGGTTTTGTCTCTTTAAGGCTCTGTATAAACAAAATGAGCTGCAAAGTTGAGGCAGTTACCCAGACTACTCAAATCCAGTGGTATCCTCCACCTACCACCCTGTTATTGAAGAAAAGTTTTGGCTCAGTGTGTACAGATTGGCAGTCGGTATTGGAAGAATTTACTGAATATTTACTTAACACCAATGTATGTGTTCCAGAGGCTGAGGAATCAGGAGAGGCTTTGGAATGAGGCTGGAGGTGGGAAAGGCAAAATTAAAAAGAAAATGCCACTTCCTTCAAAGTCTACCTCCCTACATGGCATCTATTCACTTTCCTGCCTTGCATTAGAACAATTGTACTCTACCGAGGTCAATTTTGCTTCTGTAAGACATTTGGCAGTCTCTAGACATGTTTCTGGTGGTCACAGCCTTGGAGAGGGGTGCTACTAATATTTAGCAGGTAGATACCAGGGATGCTGTTAAACATTCTGCAACGTACAGGGAAGCTCCTCCCAAAATTATCCAGCCCAAATGTCAATAGTGCCAAGTTTGAGAAACCCTGGACTAGAAGGAAAAGAAAACAATCTTTCAGTTTGATCAGATTAATTTCTGACAACCAAAGGGAAGTATATGTCTTGGTATATTCCCTCTTAAATGTGTGTGTGTGTTGTTTGTGTTTCACCAATCCCTTTTATCTACTGCTTTGACCAGATTTCTCTTGGTGTTGTAAACATTTCAGAGCATAGGTGTACTTAAATAAAATCAGACTTTTTACCCTGGACTATACTACCCTGAAAAACCAGTCCCTCCTCACCTCTCTGACTTCTTTCCATGTCACCTCTGCCCTTAGTTCTCTAGTTCTCTATGATCTGTCCGTCCAGTTGTACAAGGCCCAAGCCCAGACTGGCTTTATGACTTTTGCTCTTGATGATCTTTTTTTTTTTTTTTTTGAGACAGAGGAGTGGTCGGTCTTGTTGCCCATACTGGAGTGCAATGGCGTGATTTTGGCTCACTGCAACCTCTGCCTCCTGGGTTCAAGCGATTCTCCTGCCTCAGTCTCCCAAGTGGCTGGGATTATAGGCATGAACCACCACACCTGGCTAATTTTGTAATTTTAATAGAGACAGGGTTTCACTATGTTGATCAGACTGATCTGGAACTCCTGACCTCAGGTGATCCACCCCCTCAGCCTCCCAAAGTGCTGGGATTATGGGCGTGAGCCACCATATCTGGCTCTTGATGATCCTTCTAACTAGACCATTCTCCCCCTGACCTGGGCCTGACTGGGTCCCTTTTATTATTCACATCTTAGCTCAAATGTTGACTTGGCAGCTAGATCTTTCCAAATCATCCTATTTAAAGTACACCTTAAGACTAGGCGCGGTGGTTCATGCCTGTAATCCCAGCAGTTTGGGAGGCCGAGGCCGCTGGATCACTTGAGGTCAGGAGTTCGAGACCAGCCTGGCCAGCCTGGTGAAACCTCATCTCTACTAAAAATATAAAAATTAGCAGGGCATGGTGGCAAATGCCTGTAATCCCAGCTACTTGGGAGGTGGAGGCAGGAAGGTTGCTTGACTTGGGAGGCGGAGGTTGCAGTGAGCCAAGATTGCATCACTGCACTCCAGCCTGGGTGACGGAGCAAGACTGCGTCTCACATAAATACGTAAATAAGTAAATAAAATAAATAAAAATAAAAAAATACACCTTGAGGCTGGTCCAAAGATAGTAATTTATCTCAATTGATTGTTCACAGTCAGTTACAGATCAAACTCCTTGTCCTACTCTTTCACACCTTCTCACTACTACACTAGACTAAAAGAAAAAAAAGTACAGCTTTACACAAAAATGCACTTTTAATTTCATAGTCACGTTTTATGTTGTCTGTGACATATCATTTTCTGAAGTTATCTCATTTGGTTGTGTTATACATCAACATATAAGCTCCCTAAGGGAAGTGACTTGTCTCTTGAGTTTGGTACCATATCTGTGTTCCCCACTCTCAGTTGGTCACAAAGTCACAGTTAAATAAATATTTATTGAATGACTGTATGAATGAGTTTGAGGTAAAGAGTTAAAATTTCTTGAAATTCTAAATTTGTGGAACACATTTCTTGTTGTTGTTATTTCCTTAGCCTCTTAAAAATGGAAATTTGGGGGCCGGACACAGTGGCTCACGCCTGTAATCCCAGCACTTTAGGAGGCCAAGGAGGGCGGATCACGAGATCAGGAGATCGAGACCAGCCTGGCCAACATGGTGAAACCCTGTCTCTACTAAAAATACAAAAAATTACCCAGGCATGGTGGCGGGCGCCTGTAATCCCAGTTACTCGGGAGGCTGAGGCAGGAGAATCGCTTGAACCCCGGAGGCGGAGGTTGTAGTGAGCCGAGAACGCACCACTGCCCTCCAGCCTGGGCGGCAGAGCGAGACTCTGTCTAAAAAAAAAAAATTCTTAGAAAATTTAACCAAGTAAAATGAGGGAGAAAAATACCTCATAACTCTTCAAACCTAAATTTTACCCCAAGGGAACTTGGTCTACTCCATTTTATCTTCTGAGATATTATTTTCTGCAGTATCTTCTCTAATGCTTCATTACATGAACTTTTGAATATTGAAAGTTTAGAATCTTTTGCTTCATTGTTTCGATGCAGTTTATTTCTTTTTAATAATAATTTGAGGCGAAATTCAAATAACAAAATTGACCATTTTCAAGTGAACGATTTACTGGTATTTAGGACAGTCACCATGTTGTGCAACCACCACCTCTATCTAGTTTCAAAGCATTTCCATCTCTCCAAAATAAAACTCCGTATCCACTAAGCAATGTCTTCTCTCTCCTTAGCTCCTGGCATCCACTATTCTGCGTTGTGTCTCTACGAATTTATTTTGGAGACTTCGTTTAAATGGAATAGTACAATAAGAGATGTTTTGTGTCTGGCTTCTTTTAAATAACATATTATTTTCTTTTTTCCTTTCTTTTTTTTTTGAGACGGAGTCTTGCTCTGTTGCCCAGGCTGGTTTCAAACTGCTGGGCTCAGCCTCCTAAAGTGCTAGGATTACAGGTGTGAGCCACCATGCGTGGCCTAATGTACTGTTTTCAAGTTTCATATATGTTGTAGCGTGTATCAGTACTTCATTCCTTTTTATGGATGAAAAATATTTCATTGTATAGATGTACCAAATTTATTTGTCGAGTTATATACTGATGGTCGTTTGGAGTGTTCCACCTTTTGGCTTTTGTAAATAGTGCTGCTATGAACGTGAGTGTACATATATTTGAGTACTTGTTTTCAATTTTTTTTTTTTTGGACAGAGTCTTGCTCTGTCACCCAGGTTAGAGTGCAGTGGCACAATCTCAGCTCACTGCAACCTCTGCCTCCTGGGTTCAAGCGATTCTCATGCCTCAGCCTTCTGAGCAGCTGGGATTACAGGCGTGTGCCACTACATCCAGGTGACCAAAAAAAAATTTTTTTGGTAGAGGTGGGGTTTTGCCATGTTGGCCAGGCTGGTCTCGAACTCCTGACCTCAGGTGAACCACCTGCCTCGGCCTCCTAAAGTGCTAGGATTACAGGTGTGAGCCACCATGCGTGGCCTAATGTACTGTTTTCAAGTTTCATATATGTTGTAGCGTGTATCAGTACTTCATTCCTTTTTATGGATGAAAAATATTTCATTGTATAGATGTACCAAATTTATTTGTCGAGTTATATACTGATGGTCGTTTGGAGTGTTCCACCTTTTGGCTTTTGTAAATAGTGCTGCTATGAACGTGAGTGTACATATATTTGAGTACTTGTTTTCAATTTTTTTTTTTTTGGACAGAGTCTTGCTCTGTCACCCAGGTTAGAGTGCAGTGGCACAATCTCAGCTCACTGCAACCTCTGCCTCCTGGGTTCAAGCGATTCTCATGCCTCAGCCTTCTGAGCAGCTGGGATTACAGGCGTGTGCCACTACATCCAGGTTTTTTTTTTTTTAATTTTTAAAAAAATTTTTAGTAGAGATGGTGTCTGCCTTGTTGCCCAGGCTGGGCTCAAACTCCTGGTCTCAAGCAATCTACCTGCCTTGGCCTCTCAAAGTGCTGGGATTACAGG
>NW_012116533.1:1377204-1380443 GCF_000951035.1 Colobus angolensis palliatus | reverse complement strand
TTTTTTTTTTTTAAATATCATTATAGCCATAAGCAGGTATGGAGTGATACTTAATTGTGATTTTGATTTGCCTTTCCCTAATGTCTAGTAATGCTGAGCATCTTTTCATGTGTTTCGTGGTCATTTTTAATGTAGCTTATTTCTTACATTTGGGTATTTCTGAACTTTTACAGCTTCTGTTATATAGTACAGAAGATGGAAAGATCAGAAGCAAACAAGAATGAGAAAGCTGTTTTTATAAAATTATATTTGTCAAATGCCCCAAATGTCTTCCCGGCCCTAATCCCTGAGAGTGTTACATTTTCTGCTACAATGGGAAGTTCCTTTCTGATATCAAGTCTACGGGCTTGGAATATTTGCTGATATAGTTAAATGAAATAGCGATAATGTCATAAAAGTGGCCGATGGGCTGGGCACGGTGGCTTACGCCTGTAATCCCAGCACTTTGGGAGGCTAAGGCAGGTGAATCACCTGAGGTCAGGAGTTAGAAACCAGCCTGGCCAACATGGCGAAACCCCATCTCTACTAAAAATACAAAAATTAGCCAGGCGTGGTGGCGGGCAACTGTAATCCCAGCTACTCCGGAGGCTGAGGCAGGAGAATCGCTTGAACCCAAGAGGCAGAGGTTGCAGTGAGCCGAGATCACACCCTTACACTCCAGCCTGGGCGACAGAGGGAGACTCCATCTCAAAAAACAAACGAACAAACAAAAAGTGGCAGATAGGAAATAAGAAAAGCAAGCTATCAACTCCATCAGCACGTTGGGTAAGGAGGAGTTTGCAACCTGGAGTGGACGTTTGTTGACGGGTAGATTAAGCACATCCAGATGATAACAAATGTATTAGAAAAGTTTAGATTTGTTTCCGTAACAAATGATGTAAAGGAGAAGAAATAGTCTTTCTCTTCAAAAATTCCAGTTGCTTCCTCAGACATATTCCACATAAATCCAACAGATCATCTTTTCCTGTTTTCCTTAGATATTCCTGTTGATTTTTTAATCCAAGCAAATCAGGGCAATTTAGTAAGTGTGGTTATGATAATTTTGTTTATGGTTATATTGTAAAATCTCTAGAAAATGGTATGAGGTCAGTATCAGTGTCAGTGTGGGGTGATCACTGAACTGAGAGTCAGGAGATCTGTGTTCCAGTCCCCAGTTCAGAAATAACAAGTTTTGTAACCTTGGGTAAATTATTTAACCTCTTAGAGCCCCAGTTTCCTCATTTTTAAATAAATAAATGACTGGCCTTTTGATGATCTTTAAAGTTCTTTATTGCTCTATCATTCTATTTGAAAAGTTCATGTGTTAGGTACTTCAAATTTCACAGGCAAATGCATATCCTTCCTTTGTTTACATTTACAGAAAGTAAAACTGTTGCCTTGATCAAACCTGTATCATGAAAATAGTTTTTATTTTATTTTATTTAAACAAAGAGGCCCAAGGACACAGAATTCGAAGTGCTGAAGCCATGCACCTCTTTGTGTACTGGCTAAGTGCCTGGGTACACTTGTACATGTGATGATCTGCCCTCTGCCCTGAGGTTTCTTAATCTAGGTTTTGCAATGTGTGTCATAGATGTTTGTTTTTCAAACATGGTGCAACGGGCTCAGACGGGACATAGCACTGTCTCCTATTCAGTGGCTACAACACTTTTCATCTTCTGCATTTTTCCAATCTTTCATGCTGTAACTTCTGTGATGATCTCAAATGAGGACACTTTGACTTTCACTTAATCTGATGACGCATTTTATTTTCTACAGGAAGGTACTGGGTTTTGAAACTCCCCGCTTTGTTTTTCCATTCGTAGGAAAAGTCATAATAAATGGTGAGGTCATTCTGCCTTGCCACTATAGGGGTTTTCTTCTAACATAGGCCCCAGTGAGCTCTGGGTCATCTCATTGCCACAAGAGTACAACTGGCAACTTCAGTCTATGATGAGGAGTCAGGAGTTTAAGATCTACCTGGGAAAGATTATGTTGCATTTAGGTACAGCGCAGCATGAGTTTGTTCATAATCCTGGGATTATTAATACAAAAAGTCAATGGAAAGAGAAAGGCTAGCAATCTCAGATGAATGTTGCCGGCATGGTCGGTACATTAGTATTTTTTTTTTTTTTCAATTTTAGAGGTTTCCTCATCTTGAACGCTGTAGCAGATAAAGGCTCTATTAAAGTTCACTATCATATAACTTTATCGGGGAACTGATCTGATCTGGATTATCTGAAAATCTGATTTTGATATTTCTATTACCCTATGGCTATTTCTTTTCTGTTAATTTACAAATCTATTTTGCATCAGTGCTTTCCTTTGTATCTGTATTTAGTCTTTCAGTCTTAGGTTAACTTATTTTTTTAAAAAATAGCAGCTTCTGCAACGCTGGGAAACAATGTATAGTATGGGGTATGGATAAGGGAGGTATGATTGAAGCGGAAGGGTCTTTTTCTTTCTTTTTTGAGACAGAGTCTCCCTCTGTCGCCCAGGCTGGAGTGTGATCTCCCTCACTGCAAGCTCCGCCTCCTAGGTTCACGCCATTCCCCTGTCTCAGCCTCCTGAGTAACTGGGACTACAGGTGCCCGCCATCACGCCTGGCTAATTTTTTTTTTTTTTTGTATTTTTAATAGAGACGGGGTTTCTTCGTGTTAGCCAGGATGGTCTCGATCTCCTGACCTCGTGATCCTCCCACCTCGGCCTCCCAAAGTGCTGGGATTACAGGCATGAGCCACCACACCTGGCTGAAGCTGAAGGGTCTTTTAAGGTTAATGTGTTCTGTTCAATTAAGCTGTCTTTCCTCCCACTTTTTTTTCCAACAGAATGTTAAAATATTCTCCTGCAAAAAAACCTCCCCAGTTTCAAATACTAAACAAAAGAAATGACCTCTCTCTCTACCCAGAATCAAACACAGGGTGAACTTCTCCCAAGAGAAGACATTTATAGCAAATACCTTGGAAGTGAATCACAGATTTTAAGAAATTCCATTTTTAGCTATTATATGTATCTAATACAGACTGTCTCTATACAGGCAGCTCCTAGAATCTGTGGCTCACCTCACCTCTTTCTTTTCTTTCTTCCTCCTTTCTTTCTTTTCTTTTTCTTTTTTCCTTTCTTCCTTCCTTCCTTTCTTTCTCTCTCTCTCTTTCTCTCTCTCTCTCTCTTTCTTTCTTTTTCTTTCCCTTTCTTTTCTTTCTTCCTCCTTTTTTTTTTTTTTTTTTTTTTTTTTTTTAAATATCATTATAGCCATAAGC
>NW_012116533.1:1366605-1376919 GCF_000951035.1 Colobus angolensis palliatus | reverse complement strand
TCTCTCTCTCTCTCTCTTTCTCTTTTGGCCAGGGTCTCACAGTGTTGCCCAGGCTGCTGTATTCGTCTTCTTTTCTTCTTCATCTCCTCCTTCTCCTCCTTTTCCTTCTTCTTCTTTCTTTTTTCTCTCACTCTCTCTCTCTTTTGGCCAGGGTCTCACAGTGTTGCCCAAGCTGCTGGAGTGCAGTGATGTGGTCATAGGTCATTGTAACCTTGAACTCCAGGGCTCAAGGGTTCTTCCTGCCTCAGCCTCCTAGAGTACCTGGGACTCCAGGTGCATGCTGCCACACCCAATTAATAGTTTTTGTTTTTTTTTTTTTAGAGATGACATATCACTATGTTGCCCAAGATGATCTTGAACTCCTGGACTCAAGTGATCCTCCCACCCCAGCTTCCCAAGTAGCTGGGACTTCAAGCATGGGCCATCACACCTGGTCTTAACCTCAACTTTTTACAAGCTTGTTTCAATGATATCTATGAAATAGTTCAACAAATCTAATTTTGTTGCCAAAGGGCAAAAATTTAGGTATGATGATCTAGAACAGCTTATCAATTGGTCCTCCCTAAGACTATACTCTCTTTATTGAGCCATGGTGCAAATAGGCTCTGTGTGAAGGTTTCCAAATTCTCTGTAGCTGTATATCACTGTACATAGACTAAATACATTCCTGAAAGGCTATTTGTAAAGCAAATTTTCCTTCAGTAAGGCTCATTTTTCTACTGATTGTCTCTTTATTCTTATTTATATTACAAAAGAAATGCCTGGTCACTTCACCTCTTTTGCTTAAATAGAAGTATATAAAGAAGTCTCTGATCCCTTTCTGTAGAGATAACAACTGTTCATTATCTGGTATAGACCTTTCCAGATGTTTGCTGCACACACATACTGTGACATATACTTATTTTTTTTCAAAATGAGAATGAATTATGTGTATCGAACTGCAAATTGCTCTTATTCGCTTAATAATATATCACAGACATCATTTCATGTCATTATGTTTGCATATAGATATTTAAATAATTGTGCCTCTTTTTTTTTTCTTTTTTTTTTTTACCTAACACAGTATTCCATAGTATGGATATACCATAAGGTATTAACTATATTCCTATTAATGAACACTTGAGATTTTTTTATTAATTTTTCACTATTAAAATAATACTCTGGTTACTATTCCTGTGCATATATCTTTGTGTATTTGTTCAAGTTTCTCTGTATAATAGAGCCCTGTACATGAAAATGTCAAAGAGTATATGCATTTTAAATTTTAAAAGATACTGCCACATTGTCTTTTAAAAAGGCCAGGCTGGGTGCAGTGGTTCACGCCTGTTATCTCAGCACTTTGGGAGGCCGAGGCAGGTGGATCACCTGAGTTCCGAGTTCGACACCAGCCTGGCCAACGTGGTGAAACCCCATCTCTACTAAAAATACAAAAGTCAGCTGGATGTGGTGGCGGGCACCTATAATCCCAGCTACTCAGGAGGCTGAGGCATGAGAATCTCTTGAACCTGGGAGGCAGAGGTTGCAGTGAGCTGAGGTCGTGCCACTGCACTCCAGCCTGGGCGAGAGTGCAAGACTCTGTCTCAAAAATAAATAAAATAAAATAAAGGGACCAAAACCATTTACACTCCTACTTAGAATAGATGAGTGCGGGCCGGGCGCGGTGGCTTCACGCCTGTAATCCCAGCACTTTGGGAGGCCCAGGCAGGTGGATCACGAGGTCAGGAGATTGAGACCATCCCGGCTAACATTGTGAAACCCTGTCTCTACTAAAAATAAAAAAAATTAGCCGGGCGTAGTGGTGGGCACCTGTAGTCCCAGCTACTCGCCAGGCTGAGGCAGGAGAATGACGTGAACCCGGGAGGTGGAGCTTACAGTGAGCCGAGATCGCGCCACTGCACTTCAGTCTGGGCGACAGAGTGAGACTCCATCTTGGAAAAAAAGAAAAAGAATATGTGAGTGCAAGTTTCTTCATATTCTTGCCAAAATTGAATATTATCAATCTAAAAATCTTACCAACTTGAAGGGGAAATTAAAAAATATTTAATAACCTTTTATATCTATTTCTAAAAGTAATAATTATTCATTCAAACATATTGTTAAAAAATGTTTTATTTGAATAACAGTAACTTGGCTTGTACCAGGTGCCATGTAGGATCCAAGTGAAGCAGACAGGTTTATTACAGAATTTTGGTTTGAAGAGGGATGCTTTGAATAAATATCCAAAGGTTTAATCAGTCCAATAGTCCCAGTAGGACTATTCACTCGGTCTGAGTGAAATAGTCCCATAATTATTTAAGTATAATTATGAGGTTTGTCTATTTCATAGAAGGCATTAGCAATAGGAATATTTGTAGGATTGATGGGAATGGAGATTAACTTGGAGGTCAGATAGTGATTTAGTGAATGAAGTGGCTGTAGACCACTTCTCAAGGAATTTGTCCTTAGTTGTAAAGAAAGTCACTGAATAAGTAGGAGAATCTGGAGAAAGATTATTCTGGTTCTAGCTTCCTTTTTCTCATCTGTGAAATAAAGAGGTTGAACTTGGTGATTAATAGCCATCATTTTATACACCCTTGCCATAAATCAGGAATTTTATAGGCATGATTTCATTCCCTCAGAAGAGTCTTATGAATGGGGTACCATTATTATTCCCAATTTACAGAAGAGGCTGAGGCTCAGGAAAATGTTATATAACTTGGTCTAGAGTGGTTGGCTTAAGTCCAAACCCATATGGTTTCCATCCTGCTACTCTGCATCTAAGTGGCTTCCCAGCACTAACAGTGGAAGATTTTGAGTAAGGGACCCATTAAAATTTTGTTATTTTACTGGTCTTTTTAAGAATAGGACATATCGGAAGCTTTCTGTATGTTAAAGGGAAAGGATAACAAAGAGACATTTAAGGCAAGTTATGATATTGATGACCTATCTTTTTTCATAATATTACTGGGCTAGAATCACTACAGAGAGTGGGCAAAAATATACGAAAAGCAACGTCCTTAGAGATTCAATGACAACCACAGATTTTTCGCATACTTATGGCCTTATGGATAATAAAAATATTTTGTTATTTTTGATCCTTTATAGGAAGGTTGCACAAACAATTTCAAGGATAACTGTGGAGGATTTTATTTAGGGGGGGTTGGAGTTATCTTTTAAAAGGACAAATGAGTTTCATGAGAGAAACTGAAATTAAGTTCCATTAAAATCCTGCTGTGATTTTGACGTGGACCACAATGTCCTGATGGATTAATTTAGAAAGACTTGACTCCATACAATACTGTGTCTTCCTATCTGGGTGCATTAGATGTCTGTTTGTTTTGGTGTTTCCATTAATTTAAAAACCTGAAAAATGTGCCAGAATGAAAAGAAATAGTTATTTTGAAAAAACAAATCATTTCTCAAAAATAACATTTAGATGTAGCTACTATGCCTTTGATCATTTTTGAAAGGAGTGGCTTAGGTTATTATTTATGTTCACAGTGAGATCATCTTCTGCCTAGGTTTCCGATTTCACTGGTTGTTTAACACAAGCCACTAAAGACAATATTTGGCCTGGTTGTTGGGTCTGCCAAAAATAAGGTTTGTTAATGACAAAATCTAACACAACTTGTCAATGCAAATATTATTATGAAGTCCTGCTGCTTGTATTTGGACCACAGGAGAAAATTATTATTATTCTACAAACCCGTGAAGTTTAACACGCAAAGGCTTGTTACACAGTCAATGAAGAACAGTTGTTTTTTGCCCTTCCATAAATAACTAATGCCAAGAGCAGCCTGGCTATCTGTTTCAGCTTCTTGTTACAGAATAATAAAACAGGCAAGGCCTAAATATCAGTGCCTCTTAACAGAGCTGTCCTTTAAATTCTGTTTAGCTTCTAACAGACTAATTCTCATGCTTTTAGTACTTATTACATTGTATTTTGAATCTGTCAGTTGCATTGTATATTTCCCTAACTCTTCCATTTCCATACGTTTATCTACTCCGTTTCTAATTGGTTTGGTAGTCCTGGGTAGGACTCATTACAGAGGCAGCTTGATGTAGCGGCAAGCACCCTGGTCTAGGAGTCATAAGCAGTGTAGTAGGAATTCAGGCTCTATTACTAGTTAGTTGTGTGACTGGACAAGACACTTAACCTACATCTATTTCTTCATCTGTGAAATAGGGATAATAATACCCTATCTTCCTAATAAACAGCGTTGCAAATGTTCTCTTTAAAATGTCAGACAGCTGCTTGGGAAATATTTTGCTCCTGGGCAGTAATTTCTGGAAGGTTTCTGATGACAAGAAATTAAGCAAGGTTTGTTTTGACTCTGAAAAAGGAAAGCTGGAAATAGCGTGGTTATACTTGGTTTCCTTTTTGGAGATATAGTTCTTCTTTCCTCTTCAACTTGGGTGCAGTTAAATGTGGAAGAAGATGAGATGTGGTAGGTGATGAAGACAGCAAGAACTGTACACACTAATGAATAGCTTAAGTAATAAGAAATCTTGAAAATCCAAGTAGCTTCTTGGTCTGATAAACATACTTATATGTATATCATACACACATTCGTATACCAAAAAACGGATAGTTTCAGGCTATAGTGATTTCTTTCCTTTGTATCTTGTAGAGCTGGAGGAACTTCAGTAAGCTGAAGACTGTTCAGAGGAAATTACCTAATTGAAAATGTCTGGGCTGAGAGACTGACAATAAAGGAAACTGGCAAAAGTACTCTTTAATTACAAGTTTTTTCATCTTCATCCAACACATTGATTTATGTGCTACACTGGGTTTGTATTATGTCTATATTTTAATTCCACAACTAGACACTGACTTTGTTGAGAGCAGCGATATTCATTTCTTCAATTTCATTTGTGTTAAGCCAACTGTAGGTGATAGTGCTCTGTACATCATAGTTACCTGAAAAATGATTGCTTATTTCTGGTATTGAAACAAGATTTCATAAAATAAACAATGCAATTAAACTAGTTGTTTGAAGTACTGAACTTTGTAGGTCAGTCTTCAAAAAGGAAGCTACATGACTATCTTAGCAATATTTATAGGTATATTTTATGTAAGTGGGTGGGTTTCTTGGAAATTGAAATGGTAATACGGCTTCAGAGTAGTAACACACAAAAACTGTAGCTCTGTGCTCTCAGCTAACCACTTTTAGTGTCACCTGGGCTGCTTATTAGAAATTCAAATTTCTTATCCCTACCCAGATCAGAATAAAAATACCCGGGGGGGTTGTAGCTCCAGGTACCTACGTTTTAACAAGCACCCCAGATAATTGTGATGCACACTGAAGTTTAAGAACTACTCTAGCCTGTAATCTCAGGTGGTAAGGCATTTTATATATACATATATATACACACACACACACATATATACACATATATACACACACAAGCAGAAATGGTAATTCTATGGGAAAATGGAAATCAGCAGGTGAAGTGAAATGTCGATTGCCATCAGGAACAGGAAGCTAGTTCACCATTACACATCAGGGAACTGGAAGAATTCTTGAGATTTAATTTTTTGGATGATATATTCTTGCAGTTTATCAGGGCTCATTTGCAATTATGGTCTTTCCCTTTTGAAGCCCTCAGATAGTTCGCTGGAATTTTAATTTTAATGGCAATTTCTTGCATCTGTTATAACAGCATTCGTATGACCAGCTTATAAGCAATGATCAGGGCTAGTAAGATGTCACAGAGCTGCGGTGACTTTTCCTTATCAGTTGGGGGTTCTTTTGCCATGAAACCATCGTGGAAATGGAAGACAACGTGAAAATCCTGAGTCCTTGTGATAGTTCATCAGTGGGAGTCAGCGGGGATCTTAACGCAGTGAGAGGCAAGATAAATGGATGAGAGGCATCAGCTCAGTGTTTAAGATAGCTCTCTAAACTTGGAGCAGTGAAATCCAAAAACGAGTGTCTTTTGAGGGCAGCTGGAAGATGACCCGAGGGGAACTTTTATCCTGGGGTGGAGTCCTGCGAAGCAAGCCGCAGGTGAGGGCGTGGGCCAGTCCTGCGCCTCACTGCTATTAGGCGCAAGGACATTCCGAAACACACTCAACGACACCAGCAGCGAGCCTGACAGAAGCGGCTCGCCAGCGGGAACAACAACTTGAGGCGAGCCGTTAGCCGCCTCGCCTTCCCCGCAGCGCCCCTCCCTCTCCCCGGGAAGCCCGTTCGGCTCCGCCTTTTCGGCTGACGTCCCGGGCGAGCGGGGGCGGGCGCGTGGGTGGGCCGAGCCGTCTACAGCCAGCGATTCGGCTGGCTCTGCCACACCACCGCGCGCCCCCGCTCCGCCCGCCCCTCCGGGCGCGTCTTTTCCGGGATCGCGCTGAGCCCCGCCTCCGCCGGCTGTCCGGGTGCGCGCGCGCCGCTGCGGCTTTTTCTCTGGCCTCCGTGGCGCGCTCCTCCTCGTCCCAGCGCTAGCGGGCACGCGGTTCCTTTTTGCGAGCTTCCCGAGTGCCAGGCGCCGGCCGGCTGCGAAGACGCGGTGGGCCGCCCCTCGGGTGAGTATCCCTGTCTGGGGAGGCTGCGGCCCCGGCACCCCTGCCCTGTCGGTACCAGGGCCCCATCTCCAGGGTGGGGACTGGCGTACCTCACCTGAGCCGGGTGGAGGTTGGGTGGGCATTCCAGCTGCTGGAATCGGCTCGCTTTTTTTCTTGAGCTAGGGCTATCTATCCGCTCGCCTCCGCTGGGGCCGGGAAGATTCCCTAGGTTATAGTAACCTCCTGTGATGGAGTCTGGGGACCTCGGATCCCCAGCCTGCCTCTTCCTGCCGCTCACCGCATCCCTAGGGCTAGAACTCATCTTCCTGATCGGGGTAGTAGGCTTTACCACGGCCCTTTCCAGAGGAGACCATGAAGTGCTTGCTAGACCTCCAAACGACCTTTAGGATGCCCCTAAACCTCAACTCCATTTTGTCCCCTCCCAGTCACTCTGTTAAAGAGGGCCAGGGAGTCTCTCTAGCCCTAGAGGCATCCGCCCTCTCGAATTTGAGGGATGCCCTCGCTTCCGATATCTTCCTTGCTTCCGATATCTTTCTAGCTTCCGTAGAATTAGGTATGTTAGAAAACAGCTGGATCCTGGCGACGCGTGCTTTCCTTCCTTCCCCCACCCCCGTTCTTTCTGTCTACATCCCTGCCTTCAGTGGGTGCTATATATTTAGTATGAGCTTTATTCACTTCCTCTTCCTCTCGTTTGAGTGCCTGTGGCTGATGTCTGTAGACACAGAAAAGAACTGTGGCTGATGTCTATAGACACAGAAAAATCTAGGAGAATATGATTCATTGTCTAACCCCATCAAGGGGTTACATATTTTAAATAAGACGTCATTTCTCCTCCTCACTCCAGCATCTCCTCCTTCAAAGGCATTTTTCACCCTCTTGAAATTAATTTGCTCTATTAGCTCTTTTCACCTAAAAAAAGGTCAATCGTCGCCCCGAGAAACAACAGTGAGATGCAAAATAAGGGTAAAATGGCATTGAAATGAATCCCTTTGAAAAAGCGGTTTGCTTTATTAGTTAATGGTCTCATCAGCGCTTCAGTTTCCTCTTCTGCAAAAATCAGTCTGTAGAACTAGAGCATAACTAAGGTTCCTTCTAGTGTTTTGATTCTAGGACCTCTAAATTCATGCAGGCTGCGTAATGCAAATTTAACCTAATTAAAGCCTTACTTCTCATAGTTGCTTGTCACTTTAGTTTTTCTTTTATTTTGTCTCTAACAAGAAAGACTTTTTAAATGTTCTTGATACATAAGACAGCAGGTGGAGATTCAATGGTGGTACTGCCATTGAGCATATCAATCAAGATTTTAATAATGTAAGGCCTCTTCCTTAAATTGTAAAATAGCTCATCTTTTGATTGAAACTGCTAAAGTGTAAGACATGTAAGATTCCTGTTAGAATTAACACTCTCTGCCATTTAGGTGGGGGAATGAAACATTAAACTGTCAGTATACTTGTACCTTAGAATAAAGTACCTTATTGTCCTGATATAAGAAATAATTTGACAACTAAAAATCCATGGAAGGTGTAATACAGCAATTGAAAGCTTGAGTAAATTCAGTTTTGTGGGTTTTTTTTTTTTTTTTGGAAAATCCCCTATTTAAAAACACAAGTGATTTAGATTAAGATATCTCTTTCAGTATTTTTGGTAGGGGTGAGATGGGTGAAGAAAGAAGAATCTTGTTCAATTCAAAGACAAGAGAAATGAATTGGAACTCTGAAGAGGTTCAGGTTCTAGACCCAGCTCTAGTTAGATATATAACCTTGAACAAGTCACTTCACCTCTCTTAGTGTTTGCGTCTGTAAAATAAGTGTCTTTATGGCTGTTGAAATGATCCACAAATCCCCCAATTTGAATGATATATTCTTAAAGTGAATATATATGACAAATATATATATATATACACACACATACGTGTATATATATGTGTACACACACGTATATAAGGCAATTTGCGTTAAGGCTGTCATAAATCCTGTTATACCAGTTGTGTAGAATGTTTTTCTCAAAGGTTTGTGTATAGTGGTTTCAATTTAGGTATACTTAGTTCTTAATTCATCCTGATTAAATAAATTATTATATGTGAAAATCTGTAAACTCAGAAGCATTTTACAAATGTTGGGTATTACGTTAATTTCTGCTTACAAGTGAAATGTGTGTTATACAGCACTAGTTTTTAAATGTCCATGGCTTTTAGAAATTTGTAAGGGAATGGCTGGGTGCGGTGGCTCACGCCTGTAATCCCAGCACTTTGGGAGGCCGAGGCAGGTGAATCACGAGGTCAGGAGATCGAGACCATCCTGGCTAACACTGAAACCCCGTCTCTACTAAAAATATAAAAAATTAGCCGGGCGTGGTGGTGGGTGCATATAGTCCCAGCTACTTGGGAGGCTGAGGCAGGAGAATGGCATGAACCCAGGAGGCCGAGCTTGCAGGGAGCCGAGATCGCGCCACTGCACTCATATACTGCCTTACAACTGTAATTGGCTAGGAACTTTAAAAGAATATGTGGGCATCTCATTCATTTATTAATTCATTCAACTGTCTTCTTCCTTCATCTGTCACTTATGTCACGCCCTCAGTACATGATGGTTAAGAAGACAAACCCTATTCTGTGAGTTTATACTTTGGGCTGATGGAGATGGTTTTGAGGCATGTGGAGAGACAGATGTACATGCAGTTTATTTTTATTAAAAAGAACAACAGTCAAATCAAGGACAAACAAAATTCTGGAGAAGTTAAGGCTCCATAGGGAAGGAAGATTCGATTCTATTAATTGTAGCCTGTAGACTCTTTGACATTACCTTTTTCTCCATCCTTTCACTTTCAATTGCTGAGCCTTTAGCAAAAAGAAAAGCTTTGTTTTCCTACTTCTACCATTGGCTGGTCTTATATACTCTCTTTCCCTTTTAACTTTTTATTTTGAGATAGTTGTAGATTCACATATAGTTGTAAGAAATAATACGCTTTATCTAATTTCCCCCAATAGTAACCTCATGCGTAAGTACTGTGTAACATCACAACTACAGAATTGAAATAGATACAATCCATCAACCTCACTTAGATTTCGTCAGCTTTAATGCAGTTATTTGCATGTGTGTATTTAATTCTACATAATGTTATCACGTGTAGATTCGTATAAGCACCACCACAGTCAAGATACAGAACAATTGCATTACCACAAGGATCCTTTTTGTTGTCTTTTTATAGATGTAGCCATCTCCCTTCATCCCTGACTCCTGGCAACCACTGATCTGTTTTTCATGTCCATAATTTTGTCATTTCAAAAATGCTTATATAAATGGAATCACACAGTATATAACCTTTGGAGACTGGCTTTACTTCACTCAGCGTAATTCCTTGGAGATTAGTTCGAGGACTGTACCCTTTATCAATGGCTTGTTCCTTTCCATTGCTGAGTGATATTCCATAATATGGATTTACTGCAGTTTGTTTACCAGTCACCTGTAATGGCATCTGATGTTTCCAGGGTTTTTGTTTGTTTTACTTATTTATTTATTGCCTATTTTGAATAAAGCTCATATGAACAGTTGTCTGCAGGATTTGGTATGAACATAAATTTCTGTTTCTGAAATGCCCAAGAGTGTACTTCTTGGGTGGATAGCACTTGCATGTTTAATTTTCTAAGGAACTGCCAAACCATTTTCCAGAGTGGCTGTACCATTTTACATTCCCACCAGGAATGTGTGAATGCTCCTCATCCTTGACAGCATTTGGTGGTGTTACTATTTTTTATTTTAGCCATTCTCATAGGTGTGTAGTAATATATCCTCCTAGTTTTAATTTGCACTTTG
>NW_012116533.1:1340252-1362875 GCF_000951035.1 Colobus angolensis palliatus | reverse complement strand
CAACCTCTGCCTCACAGATTCAAGCGATTCTCCTGCCTCAGCCACCCGAGTAGCTGGGATTACAGGTGCCCACCACCACACCTGGCTAATTTTTGTATTTTTAGTAGAGATGAGGTTTTGTCATGTTGGTCAGGCTGATCTCAAACTCCTGACCTCAAGTGATCTGCCTGCCTCAGCTTCCCAAAGTGCTGGGACTACAGGCGTGAGCCACCATGCCTGACCCAAAAAATACAAAAAATTAATTGGGCATGGTGGCATGTACCTATGGTTCCAACTACTGGGGAAGCTGAGGTGGGAGGATTGCTTGAGTCCAGTAGGTGGAGGTTGTAGGGAACCGTGATCACTCACATCACTGCATTCCACCCTGGGTGACAGAGTGAGGCCTTGTCTCAAAAAAACAAAAACAAAAATTAGCCAGGCATAGTGATGCACACCTGTAGTCCCAGCTACTTGGGAGGCTGAGGCAGGAGGATAGCTTGTGCCCGGGAGTCAGAGGTTGCAGCGAGCCAAGGTCACGCCACTGCATTCCAGCCTGGGCAACAGAGCAAAACCCTGTCTCAGAAACAAACAAACAAACAAAACAAACAAAAAAGCCCCCTCAAAATAAATCAAAACCACACACACAAAATGTTTGGTGAATGAGTGTATATATATACACCACTGATGAAAGGAAGGTGAAATGTTTGCCATACATATTTTTTATGATTGTTTACCTGAAATTAACCCTTTAAATTATGTAACCAATTGTTCCAAATCACATTAGATAAAAAGGGTTTCTACTGCATAATATCCATAATAGAGAAAGAGCTCCTACAGATCAATAAGAGAAAGGTACCCACTACAAAAAGCAAAAAGTGGCAGAAGATTATACGTGGGCATTTCCCAGGAAAATAAGTACTGGTGAATAAAAAAGAAAAGATGTTCAAATTCACTCTGGTTATTAGGGAAATGTAAACAATTTTTCACCAGACAGATTGGCAAGAACTTAATATAATATCCACTTTTAACAAATAGGCATTCGCATACACTGTTAATGAGAGTTCACATGTATAACTCTTTGCTGAAGAATACCAAAATCATCTCATTTTTAAATGTGCATACATTTTGACCCAATAGTTTTATTAGAAAACAATTCTAGGGAAATATCACATGTGTATAAATCTATGTATAAGGTTTCGATGCAGCGAAACTGTAACTGAAAATTGGCAGTATCCTAAATATCCATCAGTACAGCAATGATTCAAATAATGATAAATTATACTGTGGAATACCATTGAGCTATTAAATAAAAAAAGGAGAAAAGCCTTTCGGTTAGACCCATATACACTGACATAGGAGTTCCAAAGTATGCTGTTAAGCAGGGGAAGAGAGGGGGAGGGAGTCAAAGAACTGTTGTATACCATAATTCCACTTATCTAAAAATAAACCCTTATCATGTGTATGGGTAATACAAAACAATCTGATTGATACACATCAAGAATAATTATCCCTAGAGGAAAAGGGAGTGGTGTTAGAGGAGGGCAGTATAGTTTTACTTTTCCCCTATATAGTTCTATATTATATGTTATAATTTACAATAACTATTTTGATGGTAGGTATGCAGATTACCAATATGAAACATTTGCACACTGGAGGATGCTTATTATAGGATTCCTTCATTCTACAACAACACTCTACTATAAATGTAATTAAGCCTTGTGCTGAACACTCAGGTTTTTAAAAAAATGATGTTTTCTGCTATCAATGAAGTACTATTGGTATTTTCTAAATTTTTGAAACCAAAAATATAAGTATAAAAAAGAATAAAAGCAGTAATTTCATACCCAGAGACATCCATTGTCAACTTTTTGGTATATATGCTTGTGCTTATATGTATGGACACTTGCATGCACCTGTGCACACATATATCACCTTTCTACAAAAATGCGTTTTTACTGTACATACTGATTTGTAACTTGCTTCTTTAACTCGACACTATATTGTGAGCATCTTGCAGGATCAGTAACTCCAAGTAAGTGAAAAATACTTTTTTGGGAAAAAACCAACATCATGCTGTGTAAATTATAGTGTTTTAGTTAAAATAACTGGTTTCTAGGACAAACCGTAATTAAAAAAAAAAAAAGTCATGGTCACCAAAGTAAATAACCAAGGATTTTTAAAGTCTTTAATGTTGAATTAGTTCAGTTCTGTTCTGAATTTAACTATGAACGTGTTATTTACATTGTAGTTACCAATGACGATGTAAAAGTGCAATGTATTCAGATATCATTAGGAAGCTTTTTTGGGTGGAGTTTGATTTTAACGAAGAATTAAAAACTGAACCTGAATGGTTATTTTTGTTCAAAGAAAAACCAACTGCTGTGGCTAGTTTTTGTAGAGGTATGTGTAGTTGTATTTTTTTTACAACTTATAAAAGTAAAGAAAATCTAGGTATCTGTAGCAACATTAATCTTTTTCTATGATATCTCAGTTTGTAGTTTATCAAATTGATTGTTAGGAGAACTGTGTCAGATAATTAAGTTTGATTTGGGCAAGTATGTATGCTACTTTCTCTTGTTGTCTAGAAGTATTTGTTAAACAAATTTGCTGAAGACCCATTATAACTTCCTCTGGGTTTATGCTGTAGGATTTAGAGGTGAAAGTATCTTACTTTTGTTGAAGGCTTTTTGTTACTTATTATTTTTCATGAATTCAATAGTGCCTTTTACAGAAGAAGGTTCTACCTGGTAGGCAATGGTGTTAATGTGAAGGCCCAACATAGCTATACTCAGGTTTTTGTTATGATTGAAACAGTGTCCCTATTCTCCAAAGCCATTTAGGCCTTTTTGGAATTGATTTCACAGTACAGAGGATTTTAGGTGCTATCAAGTTAGCAGATTTTAAAGGGAATCAGGATAGAGTTTCTCTATTTCTCACTTGATTAATGAGAGGGCATGTGAGATTAAACTTTTAGAGAGGTATTGAAAATGTTAATGATGGATTCTTGTGGTAGTTATGAGGTTAATGCAGTGGGTAGGTATGGTGAAATACCTGTTTTTTTTTTTTTTTTGACAGAGTCTTGCTCTGTCACCCAGGCTGGAGTGCGGTGGCGGGATCTTGCCTCACTGCAACCTCTGCCTCCCGAGTTCATGCCATTCTCCTGCCTCAGCCTCCCGAGTAGCTGGTACTACAGACACCCGCCACCACGCCTGGCCAATTTTTTTTTTTTTAGTAGCCACAGGGTTTCACCGTGTTAGCCAGGATAGTCTCGATCTCCTGACCTCGTGATCCACCCGCCTCGGCCTCCCAAAGTGCTAGGATTACAGGTGTGAGCCACTGCTCCTGGCCTTTTTATTTTTAATACTAATCATTTGTCAGGTAGTGGTTTGAAAATATGTTCTCCCAGTCCGTAGCTTGTCTTTCCAACCTCTTCACAGGGAATTTCACAGAGCAAAAGGCTTTAATTTGGATGAGGTCCAGTTTTAATTTTTCCTCTATGGACTGTGCTTTTGGTGTCAGGAAATCTCATGAACTTTTGTTATTTAATTTTATTCCTTTCTGTTCTGATAACATCCATTATTTCTGCAAGCTACTTGAGCATTTTCTCTTTCAACAATTTTAGAGCTCAAATATATTCTGTGAACAAGTGGCCTTAATGGCTTAGAATGTTAATACATATTCACACATGCTCTCACTATATTAAAATGGCTGCCTTAAAAATATAATGTCTACCTCACCAGGCTGTCAAATGAAACATTAAAATTTGTATTTTAAAATTAAATAGATGCATGATATGCTAAAGAGGATTTTGTTCTCACTTTCTAAATTAAAAATATTTTGGCAAAACTGTATCATTTTCCATCAAGGATTTTGGTAAGTAATCCAAAAAACAAATTTGTGTTCTTATTTAAATGCAAAGTCTACTTCTGCATTTTCAGTAGTGAAGTTATGATTCATGACCATGTATTTAGCACTCTTTTCTACTCACTGTTGATTATGAGAATAATGAATAAAAGATCATTGTATTTGACTGTCTAGACTGCATTTTTCCTTTTATAGCCGCTACATAACACTCATTGTAACTGTCTTTTGAAATAAGTATTAGGTTCAAGGTGATTACAGTTTTATATTTTGAAAAATGTATGTGCTCATATGAGAAGGACTTATAGGAAAAGGTTAGTGATTAATTTTGAGAATATTCATTTCTGTAAGGCAGTACTGAAATTATTATTTGTCCCTTCAGTGTTACTATATTTACTCAAATACGTGTGCAATGAGGGAAGTAGATTCTTATTTGAAAAAGATAAAACATTGGTGTAAGGCAGGGGCTGGCAAAATACTGCCTGTGGACAAATCCTGCCCACCACCCGTTTTTGTAAATAAACTTCTCTTGGAATATAGCCACATCCATTCATTTATGTATTTTCTGGCCGCATTCACAATACAACATCAGAGCTGAAAAATAGACCTTATGGTCTGTGAAGCCAATTTTCTTTCTGGACCTTTATAGAAAAAGTTTGCTGACCCCAGAGAGAGGTAACCTTATAAATTGTTGATTTACACACACACACACACACACACAAGATTTAACAAACTGCCCTGACTTTTTATACCTTCTGGTTCCATTTCCAGGTGATACTGTGATTCAGGAGAGTGCATTCATTTTCTTTACCAAGTCTCCAAAGCACTGTGGTCTAGGAGCAGCAATAAGGAATGCACAGAGAATTGAGACGGTTGATTTGTTGTTAAGTGTGGGTTATTTAAATGTGAATGTAAATTTACATGTGTGGCAACCAGTAAGCTGCAGATAGACTAATATGCAGTCTATGATGTCTTTTGGAGACCCTGTTGTGAGCCATAGCGGTAATGAGAGAGCCAGGCATGGTCGTGTTTTTGCTCCTGAAACTGCTATGTGATCCTTAACTACATAGTACTAAGAGCCTATCAAACTGAACTTAGACTGTTGGTTTATTATTTTGTTTGTACAACTTCCTTTCTTATAACTAAGCAGTTGACACTTTAGTTCTTTTAAGTGTTCTAAGTGTGATGCTGAAAATGGAAGTTGAGTAAAGACAGGTGGCTGTGTATTTAGAAAGTAATACATCTCCATCTCTCATCATACATAAAAATAACTTAAGGATATATTTTAAAAATCTAAGTATATATTAAAAAAAAAAATCTTCTGGAAAGCATAAGACATCATAACCCAGTTAAAAAGACAAGTGATGGCCGGGCCCTGTGGCTCACGCCTTGGGAGGCCAAGGTGGGAAGATTGCTTGAGCCGAGGAGTCTGGGCAACATAGTGAGACCCTGTCTTTACAGAAAAAAAAAAAGGCCAGGCATGGTGGCATGTGCCTGTAGTCTTTGCTACTCCAAATGCTGAAGTGGGAGGATCCCTTGAGCCTGGGAGGTCAAGGCTGCAGAGAGCTATGATTGCACCACTGCACTCTGGCTTGGGTGATACAGTGAGACCCTGTCTCAAAAATAAATAAATAAATAAATAAAAATGAAAAAGCTTCTACATTGACTCACCACATTGAATAATTTTTATTTCCTTTGTAAAATACAGTGTACACTGAATACTTGGTATTAGTTGGTGGATCTCCAGTACTCCAGTGTGCTTGTGTACCTACCAGTACAGTAAATTTTTTTTGTTACTAAACCTGTATATGTTGGTTGTATTTGTTTGTTTGTTTGTTTTTGAGATGGAGTTTCGCTCTTGTTGCCCAGGCTGGAGTGCAATGGTGCAATCTCAGCTCACTGCAACCTCCGCCTCCCAGGTTCAAGCAATTCTCCTGCCTTAGCCTCCCAAGTAGCAGGGATTATAGGTGCCCACCACTATACCTGGCCGGCTAGTTTTTTTGTATTTTTTAGTAGAGACAGGGTTTCACCATGTCAGCCAGGATGGTCTCGATCTCCTGACCTCGTGATCCGCCTGTCTCGGCCTCCCAAAGTGCTGGGATTACAGGCTTGAGCCACCGTGCCCGGCCACAACTTTTATATAGGTGGCACTTCTGGCACTTTGGAGAACATTCTAGTGGTGGGATAGTTCCTTAACCCCTGTCTTATCTCTGTGGTACCCTCCATCTATGCCATTGTTGTTTGGTTACATAAAATGTTTCTGTGGAGTGATTGGCCTATGATTGCAGTGACAGTATTTAGTAAAACAGAAGATTTGTTCCTAACACACGTTTTACAGAGCTGATCTTTTTATTGAAAAACCCCTAACCCTAAAGACCATGGTTTTTTGTTTGTTTGTTTGTTTGTTAGCCTCATAGGGATAAAGTGCTTCCTTATAATCTTGTTTCCAGTTGTCTTCAACTGAGGAAGTCTGTTGACTGTCTTCCTGCACCCCCTTTGATTGAAGGATCACCTTGCTTAGGGCCCTGCCACCTTAAAAGAGGAGGTGGATGCCATACTAGGATATTACCGAAGATGAGGAGGAGTGGCAGTGAACTTACAGTCTATAGCCAGAGTGTACATTGAGTTTTAAAAACCAAGAATCTGAGATCTAGTCTCTACTTAAGAGACATATTTAAACAACAAATTGTAGACTATGGGATTTCTTTTCTTTTTTCTTGAGACCAGGTTTCACTTCTGTCACCCAAGTGCAGTGGTGTGACCTCGGCTCACTGCAACCTCCACCTTCTGGGCCCAAGTGATCCTCCCACATCAGCATCCTAAGTGTGGGGACCACAAGTGAGCGCTACCATGCCCAGTTAATTTTTGCAGTTTTTGTAGACACGCGGTTTTGCCATGCTGCTCAGGCAGGTCTCCAACTCGTGAGCTCAAGCAGTTCACCTCCCTCAGTCTCCCAAAATGTTGGGATTATAGGAGTAAGCCACTGCACCTGGCTGACTATGGGATTTCTTAAGCTAAGTAGTATATTGAGAAGTCTGCAGTATTTCATTTGATGATCAGTTTCCAGTGAAAATTTGCAAAATTGAGTCAAAACTGAATTTGTCTTTCTTTTTCAAAGTTGGGATTATTGTTATATAACACTTACCTGTTACCTTAATGACTTCAGTGAGATGTAAGCAACACGTTTTGAAGCAGCTGACTTTGGGTGAAACAATTATTTTTCAACCTGGAGTTGATTTATCCAATTTTGCATCATTCCTAGCAAATTGTAACTTTAAGGTCATATTATTTGTCCAGTCTTTTCTAAATGCTGTAATGTTTTGTCATGAAATCATGGGAAAATGTTACTTTTGCATTGTGAGGAGTGAGTAGGAATTTGTTTAGGACAGAAAACCAGATCTTAGAATTGTGGACTTTGTTTATGACGTCTACCTCTTTAGTTAAAATCAAAGTTGCACAGTTACCTGTTTGAGTTGCATAAAACTGTTCTGTGGAATGATCCTCTAAGTCATGGTTGTCCAACCTTTTGGCTTCCCTGGACCATGTTTGCAGAAGAGTTGTCTTGGGCTACACATAAAATATGCTAACACTAATGATAACTCATGAGCTAAAAAAAAAAAAAAAATTAAAGGTGTGTACATAATTTTCACAATATCTACCACCAGAGATAAGCAAAAAAGTCCTCGCATTCAAAGGGTTGGACACGACTGTGAGTATAAACTATTGGCAATTGTGTTGAGTTTGATTTTTGTCCAGGATTGGGGCCATGTCCTGCTATTGCCGGACCGTTTTTTTCCCCTTGCTCTTACTAGTACTGCCCCATTGCTGCTGAAAGACCAGGATGCTGTCTGGGCTTGGCACAAGGCTCTGAACCTCAATGTCATTCCCATCTAATTTCAGGTATTAGCAGCCCTGAAAACTGTAAGATGGGGCTGTTGAAAGCATTTTGATATTAATCTTTTCTTGTTCTTTTTTTTTTTTTTTAGATGGAGTTTTGTTCTTGTCACCCAGGCTGGCGTGCAATGGCGCTATCTCGGCTCACTGCAACCTCCACCTCCTGAGTTCAAGCAATTCTCCTGCCTCAGCCTCCCTAGTAGCTGGGATTACAGGTGCCCACCACCACGCCCAGCTAATTTTTTGTATTTTTAGTAGAGATGGGGTTTCACCATGTTAGTCAGGCTGGTCTTGAACTACTGACCTTAGTTGATTCGCACGTCTTGGCCTCCCAAAGTGCTGAGATTACAGGCGTGAGCCAATCTTTCCTTATTCTTAAAAAAAAAATCTGGCTTGTAAGACATGGTCACATAGCCATCAATCAGAGTTAAAGATGTATGGTAAGAGAGAACAGTTTTGTTTTCAAAACTGTCCTCTGTGTTGGCCTTAGTTTTGTCTTTGATGAAAAAGCAAACTAACTTCTTGTATTTTCTTGCTATTCATATTGGTTGCAGCTGCTTCAAGAAGGATTGAATTACTGCCTAGTTTAAAGGTGATATATTTTAAATAATCATAGAAATAGCTGCAAAAGGATATCTTAAAGGTACATTACATTGCAGATGCAACAGAAGCTAAATGCATTAGGATACATGGGCAATATCTACTAGTAGGAAATATCAACACTGTTAGGATTACAGCAGTTTTCTTGGCTGACCTTTGTATGGGGATACATAACTCTCTTTCCTTAAATAGTATTTCATTGAGATGGGAAAAAAAGACTCCTGCTCTGCTTGGGCTTTTTTAGTGCTCTGGCTCTTCTCTTTAAATCTGTTCTTAGAGTTCTTGTTTTGGCACCATGCAAAAGTGCCTTATACTGAGGCATTTTAAGTACTTAAAGAATGAAACTTCCATTGGCTGTGTTACACAGTGGAACTAACCTATTCCAAACTTTACACTTGCTGGAGTATTATAACCAGACAGCAGTGTTGTTTGTAACAGCTGGCTAGTCTGTAGATGAAATTGATCAAGATATTTTAGTTTCTCAGTTGCTGCTTTTCGACTCTGCATTTTTCTTCCTCTGTTCTTTCAGAACCTCACTTTCATCCTTTGGCTTTGCATACTCTTCCTTGCCCCAATATTTGAAGGAAGTTTTTAAATAACATTCATTTTCAAAACAAGCCAGGTGATACCTAAGTAGTAACAGGTATAACTGGTTAATTCCAGAGGGTAACTATTATTTTTAATTTTTAAAAAGCGTATAATTGTCAGGTTGGGCAATTATTATAGGGTTGAGGATTGCCTCATGTATGACCTTCCTTTCCTATTCTACCTACATGTCTAGTTCTCTCTGTTAGTCTGTTGTCCACTTAAAATATCAGTTGAACGGTAAGCTCCACAAGGGCAGGGCATAGTGTATACTTACTGAGTATTTCTTGAACAAATGCATGCACATGTACCTGTAACTACCCAGGGTTTGGGAAACTAGATTTTTAAAAATATTTTGAAGGAAAAGGGTTGTTACTGGCTATACTTAACTTTTAATTTTTTCTCTCCTTAAATCAACATGTTATTCTTCAGCAATGATGTTTACAAAACCAAATAAAACAGAATTAATCGTTTCCCACTTCAGGGAGTCTGTACCCAGTGGGGTGACGTCACTGTCATATTTAGGAGAGGCCAGATGATATAATTGCCTTTATAACTTTCTGTTGCAATTTAAAAGAGCATAGTGACTTACTACCAGAAAAGGTTTGTGCCACTGTATTCAAGTGATCCTCCTGCCTCAGCCTCCCAAGTAGCTGGAATTACAAGTGTGCACCACCACGCCTGGCTAATTTTTGTATTTTTAATAGAAACAGGGTTTCACCTTGTTGACCAGGCTGGTCTCGAACTCCTGACCTCAGGCGATCCTCCCACCTCAGCCTCCCAAAATGCTGGGATTGTAAGCATGAGCCACTGTGCATGGCCTCTTTTATAATTTTAAATTACAGAAAATTTGTTTAAGATAGTTCAGAGGTCCCTTGTAATGTGCACCCAGCTTCCCCTAATGTTAACATTTTATGTAACACTTGTGTGATACTATTAACTAAACTAAGGAATTTATTTGGATTTCCCTTGTTTTTCTACCAAAATCTTTTTCTTTGGTTTCAGAATTCAAAATTATTATACATGTTTATTTTAGAAAATGTATGTTTATAAAAGCGTAAAACAAAATATAGTAATCTTCCTACCCAGAGACAACTACTGATATTTTTAGTATATATCCCTCATTCTTTTTTTTTTTTTTTTTTTGAGATGGAGTCTTGCTCTGTTGCCCAGGCTGGAGTACAGTGGCATCATCTTGGCTCACTGCAACCTCCATCTCCCAGGTTCAAGCGATTCTCCTGTCTCAGCCTCCTGAGTAGCTGGGATTACAGGCTTGTGCCACCATTCCTGGCTAATTTTTTGTATTTTTAGTAGAGGTGGGGTTTCACCATGTTGGCCAGATTGGTCTCGAACTCCTGACCTCAGGTGATCTGCCCACCTCGGCTTCCCAAAGTGCTGGGATTATAGGCATGAGCCACCACACCTGGCCTCTCCATACTTTTTTACATGGAGAATATAAATCCATTCCCCCCAAAACTGTTGAGATTTCCCTAAAAGACAGGTTTCAAACCTATTTTATGTACTGTTTTGCATTTTTCTTTTTTTTTTTTGAGCTGGGTTCTTACTCTGTCACCTGCGCTAAAGTGCGGTGGCACAATCATAGCTCACTGCAACTTCGACCTCCCCAGGCTCAAGTGATTCTCCCACCTTAGCCTCCCAAGTAGCTAGGACTACAGGCACTCATCACCACACGCAGCTAATTTTTTTTAGTGTTTTTTGGTAGAGATGGGATTTTGCCATGTTGCCCAGGCTGGTCTCAAACTCCTGATCTCAAGGGATTCCCACCCCCACCTCAGCCTCCCAAAGTGCTAGGATTAGAGGCGTGAGCCACCACACCTGACCCACATTTTGCTTTTTGAATACTTAATATAGCGTTTAGTTTTTTTGTGAACCTCTTGCCATGTTTGCTGTTTTTAATACATGTAGTTACATAGTCATAGGTTGTTTAATGACAGTGACATGTTCTGAGAAATGGGTCGTTAGGCAATTTCATCATTGTGAACATTATAGAGTGTACTGACAGAAACCTAGATGGTATAGCCAACTGTGCACCAAGACTGTATGGTACAGCCTATTGCTCTTCGGCTACAAACCTGTGCAGCATGTGACTGTATTGCATACTGTAGGCAGTTATAACACAGTGCTCAGTATTTATGTATCTAAATATATCTAAACATAGAAAAGGTACTATAAAACAGTATAAAAGATTATAAAATGGTCCAGCTGTATAGGGTGCTTACCACGAATGGAGCTTGCAGGACTGGAAGTTGCTCTGGGTGAGTCAGTGAATGAGTGGTAACTGACTGTGAATGCCTAAGACATTACTGTACACCACTGTAGACTTTATAAATACTGTACACTTATGCTACACTAAATTTATAAAACAATTTTTTAGTAATGAGCCTTAGCTTACTATAACCTTTTTAGTTTATAAACTTTTAAATTTTTTTGACATTTTGATTCTTTTATAATAACATTTAGCTTAAAACACAAACACACTGTACAGCTGTACAAAAATATTTTTTTCTTTATGTCCTTATTCTATAAGCATTTTTATATTTTTAAAATTGATTTTTTTTCTCTTTAAACTTCTGTGTTAAAACTAAGACACATGGCCGGGCACGGTGGCTCAAGCCTGTAATCCCAGCACTTTGGGAGGCCGAGATGGGTGGATCGCGAGGTCAGGAGATCAAGAACATCCTGGCTAACACGGTGAAACCCCGTCTCTACTAAAAAATACAAAAAACTAGCCGGGCGAGGTGGCAGGCGCCTGTAGTCCCAGCTACTCGGGAGGCTGAGCCAGGAGAACGGCGCGAACCCGGGAGGCAGAGCTTGCAGTGAGCTGAGATCCGGCCACTGCACTCCAGCCTGGGCGACAGAGCGAGACTCCGTCTCAAAAAACAAAAAAAAAACAAAAAAAAACTAAGACACAGTCTAAAACAACAACAACAGAAAAAACTAAGACACGATCACAAACATTAGCCGAGGCCTATACAAGGTCAGGATCATCAGTATCACTGTCTTTCACCTCCACATCTTGTCCCACTGGAAGGTCTTTAAGGGCAGTAACATGCATGCAGCTGTCATCTCCTATAAGATGAGTGTCTTCTGGAATGCCTCCTCAAGGACCTGCCTGAGGCGCTTCTTGAGAAGGTGTCATTTTTTTCGGAAATATTGATATGTCCATGGTGGTTTGCTAGAATTGTTCCTTTTTTTTTTATCATAGATATTCATGAATAATGTGCTCTGCTGTGACTTCACTAGTTTACAGGAATTTTTCAGCTCCATTATATTCTTATGAGACTACTGTATATGCAGTCTGTCATTGACTGAAACATTACTATGTGGTGCATGACTGTAGTTTATTCCCTATTTTTAGATATTTTGTTGTTTCCATCTCTTTGCTCAGTTAATTCTTCATGATTTTAAGTAAAAGGCCAACTGTGTGTGTCTTCTCAATCTTTTCCTCCCTAACAAATGAGAAATATGACACTCATCATTACAGTGGTTCAATAAGCCAGTTGATTCTAAATGTATGTATATTATGTTGAACCACTTGAAATTGCCTTTTTTTTTTTTGTCTGTAGCAAATTTTTTACTATTGGCAATTTTATGTGGTTCAACCTAATAGCTTAAAAAAGCTATTCTGACCACCCTGCACCCCTGTCCCATCTCTCACTTCCCTGAGAATCTGCATTTAGAATAGTGAGCTGTTTCTGAAGCCTTTGGACTAGGCAACAGTGTTGACAAACTCACCTTCCAGGAGTCTCTGTTAAACACAACATCCTGAAGACATATCCTTGTGTTGATGACATACGCAGAGAACTTTAACTATAGTGACTTGCATCTGTGTGTCAATACAATAGAGATAGACTTCTGAGTTTTCACCTAAGCTCTGCAAGACAGCCTGATGTTCCTCTATCCTGGTTCCATATCTGTAGTGACTAGCTAAGGACAGTGGTGCCACCCAGTGGCACGTTCTAGACAAGCTGCTGATGTTGCTCTAGCACTCTTCACTGTATCAAATTCTTCTTTCCTTTCCCATCCCTTTCCCTTCCCCTTCCCCTTCCCTTCTTCTCTTCTTCCTTCCCTCCCTTCCTCCCTCCCTCCCTCCCTCCCTCCCTCCTTCCTTCTCCTCTCCCTTTCTTCCCTTCCCCCTTCTCCCTTCTCTCCTCCTTCCCTCCCCTTCTTTCTTTTTGTTTTCTTTCCTTTCTCAGAGTCTCACTCTGTCGCCCAGGCTGGAGTGCGGTGGCGCAATCTCGGCTCACTGCACCCTTCACCTCCCAGGCTCAAGCAGTCTTCCCACCTCAGCCTCTGGAGTAGCTGAGACTACAGTCATGTGCCACCACAGCCTGCAAATTTTTGTAGAGACAAGGTTTCCCCATGTTGCCCAGGCCAGTCTCAAACCCCTGGGCTCAAATGATCTGCCCACCTCAGCCTCTTGAGTAGCTGGGACTACAGGCACCTGCCATGGCACCTGGCTTTCTTTTTCTTTCTTGTATGCTCTTCCACATTCATGGTCTCACTTTACTTTTATTTTACCCACCTGTGCCACTGGTATTTATGAGCTTCATTTCGGCCAGCTGATAATATTCAGGGAGCTACACTAGCCACATAATTTTGCTGTGATACCCGTATTTTAATAAAGCTTTGGAATATAGGATGTGAAATAATAAGTGTAAACACACCGAACACACTATCACTTACTCTGCTTATGAAGTCATGGTTCTTACCCAGAATTGGCATCAAGTTTGTTCTTGGTCAGAATGTGGCACTTCTTGGCCAGGCATGGTGGCTCACCTCTGTCATCCCAGCACTTTGGGAGGCTGAGGTGGGAGGGTCACTTGAGCCCAGAAGTTTGAGACCAGTCTGGGCAAGATGGTGAGACCCTGTCTCTACAAAACTTTTAAAAATGAACCAGGCATGATGGTGAGTGCCTGTAGTCCCAGCTACTCAGGAGGCTGAAGCGGGAAGCTTGCTTGATCCCAGGAATTTGAGGCTGCAGTGAGCTGCGATTGTGCCACTGTGCTACAGCCTGGGCAACAGAGCAGGACCCCATTTCTTTAAAAAAAATGCCACTTCTCCTGTTCAATGGTGAGACTCCTAATATATGAGAGGAGGCTCTCCTATGTATTTCAGATGTGGAGAGGCATATACTTCTACTCAGATTGAAAGACTTAGCTTGGAAATCCTTTTCTGGTTTCCTTTCTACATAATGTGACTTGTTATTTCATTCCAACTTAATTCCAAAAATATTTATTCAGCACCTACTGTGAACCAGTACTGTGCTAGGCCCCAGGTATTACAGTGGTTATCAAGACAGACATGACCTCTGCCTCTAAGGAGCTTACAGCCTAGCAGGGGAACAGAAACTTAGACAAGTTTAAGTGCTATTCTGTAGAGTACTTTGAGGTCAAATAGTAGAGGCACCTCACAGAACAGGAGGTCAAGGAAGGCTTTCTACATATTTCATTTAAATGAAGACCTAAAGGGAAGCAAGAAAAGGCAGAAGAGAATGCTACTGGCAGAGGGAAAAGCATGTGCTAGAAGCAGAGATGAGAGATGAAGCGTGATGCTTTTGAGAAATTAAAAGAAGTTCAAGTTCATAATGGCTAGAGCTATAAGATCAACTCATTTAAGCCTCATGACAGTACCTGTAAGTAATAATATTATCCCCTCCATTTTTACGGTTGCGGCAAATGAGGAAAAGATGTTAAATATTTTGCCCTAGGTCATCCATCTCTAGTAAAGTGGCACAGCCAGGATTTGAACCCAGGTCATCTGGCTGTAGTATATTGGCTCCTAACTACCATACTGGATTGTCTCTCAGCTGGGGCATAGTCTTCCTTAGTAAATGGAATGGTCTGTCTGGTACTACATAACATAAAAAGAGCTGGAGCTTATAGGATCTGGATTAGTTTAGAAATACAGGTTTGCTTTAGCCTTTTATTCTTGATTGGGAATGAACTGCTTCATTTGATATGCAACTCTGAGGCTATTGACACATACTTTCCAGAAAATCATAGATGGGAAATTATAACTGGTTACATATTTTATTACAAAAATAAAATTAGTGTGAAATATGTATTTCCTGCAAGGCTAGGGTTTTTGTTTGATTATTAAAGTTAACTTGGCAATATCCTTTTCTCTGATTTTTAATGTTAGTTAGGCTGAGTGCAGTGGCTATTGCCTGTAATCCCAACCCTTTGGGAAACCAAGGCCGGAGGATCACTTGAGCCCAGAAGTTTAATACCAGCCTGGTTAAGATAGTGAGATGCTTACTCTACAAAAATAAAAAAAAATAAATTAGCCGGATGCAGTGGCGAGTTCCTAAGTCCTAGTTATAGGAGGCTAAGGTAGGAGGATCCCCTGAGCCCAGAAGTTCAAGGCAGCAGTAAGCTGTGATTGTACCACTGTACTCCAGCCTGGGTAACAAAGCAAGACCCCATCTCTAAAAAAAGAAATAAAAAATTAAAAAATAAAGTTAGTTAAAGGGTGAACATAACTTATTAAATAGGACTATAATTTTTTTAAAGTCACAAATTAAATACCTATACACGGAGGTATTTTCTTACAATGCATCTGATTTATCTTATATGTGTTTAAGATACAAGTGTGTTTTTTGTGAGATGAGAAATTGACTTCAGTTTGAAGTCATCAGTTAAGGTGTTAATCTAGATTCTATAAATTAGATTATGAATGTTGCACATAAACTAAGATTGTAGTAATTTGATATCATTGAAACACTTGGAATAAAGAGTCTTGTGTGTATGTGATTAATGGTGTGCAGCTGGTGCTTTCATTTACTTGCCCATCGTATATGACTGTGGATTCAAACAGGAGTTTTTACTTGGAAGTGTTTTTCCAGGAGTGAAGGTTGGCTTCTGCTAATATACCCATGCCATACCTATACTGCCTTGTTCTCTGTGGGACGAAAGTTAGGATACAACTAGGGTCATCATTAGGATATTTTTGCAAAAGAAAGAGGGATTTGATAATTATGCTGGGACAACCACAGGACAGTCCTTGGAAAGCTGGGAAATGTGTTCACCTTCATTTTATTTTATTTTATTTTATTTTAATTTTACTTTATTTATTTTATTTTATATTTTATTTTTTGAGACAGTTTCACTCTTGTTGCCCAGGCTGGAGTGCAATGGCCTGATCATGGCTCACTGCAATCTCTGCCTCCCGGGTTCAAACAATTCTCCTGCCTCAGCCTCCTGAATAGAGGGGATTACAGGCATGCACCACCAGGCGCAGCTAATTTTGTGTTTTTAGTAGAAATGGGTTTTCTCTGTGTTGGTCAGGCTGGTCTCGAACTCCCGACCTCAGGTGATCCGCCTGCTGCGGCCTCCCAAAGTGCTGGGATTACAGGCGTGAGCCACCGCACCTGGCCTTGCCTTCATTTTAACCAGTTTATCTGGGGATCAAGTTTGTGACTCTAGCTTCAGAAGTACTGGCTCAACCCAGTTTAGTGAACCATCAACGACAGAGAGATTTCCCTTTGGAGTAAAAATGTTAATTTTTGAGTAAATATTCTATTGTATTATTATATTTGAATTGTATGCATAGCAGCTGTATTCTTTTTATACTTTCTAGCATTGTGAACTCCATGCTGCCAGACCGTGTTGGGGTTATTACAGGACACATTTGTAGATGTGTGGGCCTTACAGGAAGTGAAATTACTTAATGATACTTTACCACTGCTTGAAACATTGTGAAATAAAAACTTTGAGAGAAAGAAATGATTCAGCCTTTTCTGCCTCCTACTTTTCGAAATCAGTTAGTACACATTTGGTCCCAGAACCACATTGTAAAGAAGAGAGTACTGATGGAAAGCTCACTTCTGAAATACCCTCCTTTCACAGGCCCTCTGATCACCCGTGTGGAAAGTAGCCCTCTGGGTCTACTAATCACAGACATCAAAGGAATGATATTCATTTGGTTCCTTTTGCTTAAGTTACCTTCTCCTGGGGCAGGCTTCATTTCCTGTAGGGGACTAATTCTGGTCAGTTGAAAAACATTTTCATTATGGGGCAGAAGGTTGCAAGTATGGCATGGTACCTATTCAATCTCGTGCAGATATAATCTGGCATTTGAGTTCCCATTTGTTTTGTTTTAATAGGATAAGTAAGTAGAACTCTTAGCTTTAAAGAAATTATACTTTCATCTGTGAAGAACCCCTCATGATTGTCTGGCTTTTTGATACTGTCTGTTCACTTGCTATTACAGGTTGAGTATCCCTTATCCAAAATGCCTGGGGCCAGAAGTGTTTGGATTTTGGAATTTTTCAGGTTTTGGAATATTTGCATTATATACTGACTGGTTGAGCATCCCTAGTCCAAAAATCTGAAGTAGTTCAATGAGAATGTCCTTTGTGTCATGTTGGTGCTCACAAAGTTTCAGATTTTGGAGCATTCAGACTTTGGATTTTTAGATTAGGGAGACTCAGCTTGTACTAGTCAATTTTTGTTAGTCACGTTTTGACATAGGGGGCCACAAGGATGCTTAGCTTCAGAAAACAGTTAACCATGGTAGTTATAGTAAGGAAGAAAACCCTCATTTTATTTAGTTTATAGATCATATTACATGAGCAAAAGAAGAGTTTATTTTGCTTTGAGCCTAATTTAAAAACAGAAGAGTCTAACCTGCTTTCCTTAGTACAGGTAAATCCAAGTTTTAGCTCCTTTTACAGTATGACTTTGCCACTTGAGTAGGGCTAAACACCTTTTGGACCATATTCATTGTTACTATCAATACACACACACATTAGAATTAATTGAAAGGCTGGTGCTATATTTTCTACTTTATTATTAAATGATAAAAGTGACATTCACTGTAGAAGTTTTAGAAAATGTAGGGAAATTATAAGGATAAAACTAAAAATAACCTCTAGGTGGGCGCAGTGGCTCATGCCTATAATCTCATCACTTTGGGAGGCTGAGGCAGATGGATCACTTGAGCCCAGGATTTGGAGACTAGCCTGGGCAATATGGTAAAATCCTGTCTCTACCAAAAATACAAAAAATTAGCACGTGGTGGCGCATGCCTGTCGTCCCAGCTACTCAGGAGGCTGAGGTGGAAGGATGGCTTGAGCCCAAGAGGTCGAGGCTGCAGTGAGCCGAGATTGCACCACTGCTTTCCAGCGTGGGTAACAGAGCAAGACCTTGTCTCAATAAAAAAAAAAAATCACCTGTAATTCTACAACCTAGAGATTAACATTTTGGTTTATAGCCTACATAAATTTGAGGAAGTTGATCTTGAGTATGAAGTTTCATCTTAAACCAATTTTACTTCATATATCTTAAACATTTTCTCATACTCTTAAATACTCTGGCAATACTGCATTTGATGGCCGTATAGTATTTGATCACATGGATACATTATTTTACCAATCTCCTATTGGGCATTTGAAGTTGTTCCTATTTTTTTTCTGTTATCTGTACCACCATGATGACTGTCCTCTATTTTTTGTGTGAATCTCTAATGATTTCCTTTAGGATAGGGGTCCCCAACTCCCAGACCATGGACCTGTATTGGTCCATGGCCTCTTAGGAGCTGTGCTGCATAGCAGGAGGTGAGCGACAAGTGAGCATTTCTGCCTGAGCTCCACCATTGGTCCCTGGTGCCCAAAAGTTTGGGAACTGCAGCTTTAGGATATTCCCAGAAATAGAAAGTGAAATTACAAGTGCAGGAAGTATAACTGAAGGCCTGTTGCCATATATTGCCAAGTTGTTTTCTTTCTACTTCTGTCAACAGTATATAAAGTGCCTTTTCGTATACTTTTGGCAGCACTAATTTCTTTATTCTTAATTGGCACTAGTTTTTATGGACCCCCAGCGCATTGCTGTCTGTTTTAGTAAATAAAAGTTATTCATGGCAGAAATGAAAGTAAGGATGCAGTATTATAAGTAGTAGTACTGCAAGGAACTGGTAACCCCAGCTGGTACTTTGAGAATTGTCTTAACGGACTATATTTTAACTCTAAGAGTCTGTGTTTCTAAAAATATATTTTTCCTTTCTGAAATACTTTATCAGTCTCTAATGTAGAGGAAAGTGCTAATTTTTTCTCCTAAAATTATAATTCCATATGTACTTTCTGCTCATTATGTTAGGCATTTCTCTGTGTGTAAGACTTATGTTTTTGTCATTTTAAACAAAAACAAAACATACCTTCTGGCAAAAATTATACAAATGTTGTGGGAAGTCTTGATTGTTACACAGGAGTACTTTCTGGTTAAGAACACTTAAGGTAACAAACAATTTCTTCAAGTATTGTTCAGGTCTCTAGTATTTTAATGAATGTCTTGTAAATTCAGATTCATCCATGTATCAACACACTTCTTGACTAAACTTGGAAGGGAGGGAGAGTTATGGTAAGGTCAGTGTTTGCTGTTATGTAATCTGTGTGTCCAAAATATTTAAAAATCAGTATCGTAAGATTCTTGATTCTGAGTCAAGAATTACCAGTGTGACAGCAATTTTCATATGTTGAAAGTTTTTTCCCCAGTAGTTGTTTCATAATAATCAAGCTGTTTCTTAGGTGTGGACCTAAAAAAGCACGATCTGTTGATTTTTATGACTTTGAAAAATTCTAACTTAAATGCAATTGATATATTCAGAGCTCATAAAGAGAACGTGCTTTCACTGTTGATACCACTGCTAATTTAATTCTAGGTAACTGAAATAATAGGAATGGTGTACTTTCTTGTTGTTTTTTCATATTCTCACATTCATCTTTTATCTAGTCTCAAGATCTTAAGAGTAAAGCTGTGACTATAACTGATTAGAAAGAATTTCCTAATTTTAGTATAGAGGGAAGTACATAGGGTGCTTTCTTAATGTTCTAGAAAGCAGACCCTATTTTAGCTTCTTAGTCACGGAATAGGGGGAACTGTTTCTTTCTTTTTAAAATTATTTTACAGTTATCGTTATGTTCAGTTTTTAAAATTCTTACAACACTCTGTGAGGAAGGTAAAGAGTAGATTAATAAATTTTAACGTCAACCTCGTACTTCACTCCATAATTTATTTGTGTTATAGTAAGTTATTTTAAGCTAGTATATACCCCTATTCAAAAGTCAAGATTTAAATATTATTGCTAAAAAGTAAATGGGGCCTGGCACGGTGGCTCACGCCTGTAATTCTAACACTTTGGGAGGCTGAGGCGGGCGGATCACCTGAGGTTGGGAGTTCGAGACCAGCCTGACCAACATGGAGAAACCCCGTCTCTACTAAAAATACAAAATTAGCCAGGCGTGGTGTCGCATGCCTGTAATCCTAGCTAGTCGGGAGGCTGAGGCAGGAGAATCGCTTGAATCTAGGAGGTGGAAGTTGTGGTGAGCCAAGATCGCGCCGTTGCACTCCAGCCTGGGCAACAAGAGTGAAACTCCACTTCTCAGAAAAAAAAAAAAAAAGGAATTTTCTGGCATTTAAAAAACTTTCTATTTGTCACTAAATATGAGGGATGGGTGGGTTTGTGGTTAAAAGAATAAATAAATAACAACACTTTCCCAAAAGGTACATATTTAAACTGAATTTCAAAGCTGAGATAAAAGGTATGGCTCAGAAACTGGAGATTTCAATTAAGTCTCAGGTAAAGGAAGCAAATAGGCAGAATAAACCACACAGACAAAATGTCAAACCAGGCAATGTTTGTCTTTGAGCACCTTCCATTTCTTATTTTAGTAGGCATCTCACTGGTTCCCTGTGTCTTTTGCCCTGCTTTTTGTCACTGGTAGCAGAACAAGCTAAACTTCCTTAAGCAAAACTGTCCTAAGAGATGTATACTGCAGAGACTTCCTAAAGAGAGATGGATGGATTCATTTGGAAACCTCTGTGTGCACACTCTAATTTGTATTCATTTTTCCCTGGAGAATGATTACACCTATATAATTAAAAAGTTGCCTTTGAAAACTATTGGCACCAAAAATGGACAATAATTAACCACCTATCCCTCATTTTTTAAAACCATTTTATTGTGGTATGATTGACATAAAGAAAGCTGTAAAAATGGAATGTAAACAACTTGGAGAGAATAATCACCACAATCTATGCCATAAACCCATCCATCACCTCCAAAAGTTTCCTTCTGCCCTCTTTTGTATTGTTATTTGTGTGTATGTGTGATAAAAACACTTAACATAAGATTTACCCTATTAGCAAATTTTAAAATACACAATGCAATATTGTTAAGTATAGGCACTATGCTGTACAGTAGATCTCTGGGACATTTTCATCTTTCATAACTGAAATTTTGTATCATTTGACTAATACCATCCTGTTTCTCCCTCTACCCAGCCCCTGGTCACCACCATTCTGCTCTTTGCTTCTTTGAGTTTGACTATTTTAGTTTCCTCCTATAAATGGTATAATGTAGTATTCGTCCTTCTGTGTCTAGCTTATTTCACTTAGCATAGTGTCCTCCAGGTTTGCCCAAGAGAAGAGTTTCTTTTTTAGAGACAGGCTCATTATCTTCACTTTAAAGCCTATTTTGGTTCTGAGAGTCTACAACTTGGTATGTCAGGAGTGAAATTTGTGTGCTTGCAGTTCATTAGGCACTTGATAGATTTACATCAGTATTTATATATCTCCATACTAATCATAGGGGAGAATTTATGTAACAAAATGAATGATAATAGAATTATTAGCTAAGATTGGAATATTTCTCTTGGCATTCAAACTATACTCTGTCTTTGAGTTTAGATGAAGAGAATGGGTCTAGGATAAATAAGCATTGCTTATTTGCTTTAATTTTTACCTTAATTAGATAAGAAAAATAAAAATAAATAAACTGCTTCAAAATGGATAAAGTGAAAACTATCAGAATACTGCATATTTATCTATGCAGAGAAATATGACTGTTGTCATGGATATGTAATTTGGTGTCTCAAGCAAGAAGGCATCAGAGAATGTGAATATGGCATAGTTTATAAGATCTTTGACCTAGTAATCATACTTCTTTTTTTTTTTTATTATTATACTTTACGTTCTAGGGTACATGTGCATAGCGTGCAGGTTTGTTACATATGTATACTTGTGCCATGTTGGTGTGCTGCACCCATCAACTCGTCAGCACCCATCAATTCATCATTTATATCAGGTATAACTCCCAATGCAATCCCTCCCCCCTCCCCCCTCCCCATGATAGGCCCCGGTGTGTGATGTTCCCCTCCCCGAGTCCAAGTGATGTCATTGTTCAGTTCCCACCTATGAGTGAGAACATGCAGTGTTTGGTTTTCTGTTCTTGTGATAGTTTGCTAAGAATGATGGTTTCCAGCTGCATCCATGTCCCTACAAAGGACGCAAACTCATCCTTTTTTATGGCTGCATAGTATTCCATGGTGTATATGTGCCACGTAATCATACTTCTAAGAAATGCGAGGGAATAATTTTATAGTCTTGAAGCGGGAAAATGACCCAGAAGCCATAAAGGAGATACATTTTACTACTAAAAACTAAAAAACAAACAACAACAAAAAACCCCACAATATTTATCCAAAACAAGCACTCAAAACAGAGAAAAGCTATAATGGAGAAAATATCTGCAATATCTCAAAGGGCTTATTTCTTTAATATACAAAGGGCTCTTATGAATCATAAGAAAAAAATGAAAAACCAAGTTGAATATGGGCAAAGAACTTGAGCAAGTAATTTATATAAGAAATTCAGACATAGTGAATTTTTTTTTTTTTTTTTTTTT
>NW_012116533.1:1339779-1340129 GCF_000951035.1 Colobus angolensis palliatus | reverse complement strand
CTCGGCCTCCCAAAGTGCTGGGATTACAGGCTTGAGCCACCGCACCCGGCCAATTTTTACATTTTTATAAAAAAAAATTTAGACTTACAATAGAGTTGCGAAAATTATACACCATTTCCACGGGGCCTTTACCCAATTTCCCCTAATGTTAACATGTTACACAATTATAGTACAATTATAAAAACTAAAAATGTTCCTAATCTGGGTTAATCTAATGGTTTTTCATGATTTGATTGAGATTATGCAATTCGGGCAAGAATACCACAAAAATGATGCTGTGTTCTTCTCAGTGAATCAAGCTAGGGCTTACATGATATAGATGCACCTTATTACTGGTGATGGTAACTCTG
>NW_012116533.1:1339231-1339729 GCF_000951035.1 Colobus angolensis palliatus | reverse complement strand
AGAATACCACAAAAATGATGCTGTGTTCTTCTCAGTGAATCAAGCTAGGGCTTACATGATATAGATGCACCTTATTACTGGTGATGGTAACTCTGATCACCTAGTTAAGATAGTATCAACTGTGTTTTTCTACAGTAATGTTATTATTTTCCCTTTTGCAATGAAGTAATATCAATACAGTTTTTATTAATACATATTTGGGGGAGATACTTTGAGACCATGTAATGTCCAGTTTCAGCTTTTGCTCACCAGCATTAGCATTCACTGATGGATTTTGCCTGTAGTAATTATTCCTGTGGTGCTCTAATGGAGATTTTCTATTTCCTTTATTCCTTCTACATTTATTAGAATTCTTCTGTAAGGATGATTAGTCTCTTCTCCCTCATTTACTTATTCAGTCGTTCATTTATATTAGTACGGACTCATGGATATTATTTTATTCTGTGGGATATAATCTAGTATTACTGTTATTTGTTGCCCAGGTTGTGTTAATAACAG
>NW_012116533.1:1337053-1338516 GCF_000951035.1 Colobus angolensis palliatus | reverse complement strand
ATCTCATGTGATCCACCCACCTCAGCCTCCCAAAGTGCTGGGATTACAGGTGTGAGCCACCGCACCCGGCCCAGTGTTTTTTTTTTTTTTTTTTTAAAGCAAGTTGCAGACACGTATAGATGGTATGATTCAATTTTTGTTTAAAAATTTTATGTGTTGGCCAGGCGAGGTGGCTGATGCCTGTAATCCCAGCGTTTTGGGAGGCCGAGGTGGGTGGTTCACTTGAGGTCAGGAGTTCAAAACCAGCCTGTCCAATATGGTGAAACCCTGTCTCTACTCAAAATACAAAAATTAGCTGGGCGCTGTGGTGTACACATGCCTGTAGTCCCAGCTACTCAGAAGGCTGAGGCAGGAGAATCTCTTGGACCTGGGAAGTGGAAGTTGCAGTGAGCCAAGATCATGCCACCGCACTCCAGTCTGGGTGACAGAGTGAGACTCCAGCATCTCAAAAAAAAAAAAAAAATGTGTGTGTGTATTAGAATATGCTTAGAAAAAGGGCTTCAGAGTTACCCACCAAACATAAAAACTGTTATTTCTAGGTGGTTGGATAAAAAAGGACACTTTCACTTCATTTGATATATTTTGTAATGATTGAATATTTTTATTTTATTTTATTGTTTGTTTGTTTATTTATTTTGAGACGGAGTCTCACTCTGTCAGCCATGCTGGAGTGCAGTGGTGCGATCTTGGCTCACCACAGCCTCCGCCTCTGGGATTCAAGTGATTCTCCTGCCTCAGCCTCCTGAGTAGCTGGGACTGCAGGTGTGTGCCACCACGCCTGGCTAATTTTTGTATTTTTAGTAGAGATGGGGGTTCCACCGTGTTTGTCAGGCTAGTCTCGAACTCCTGACCTCATGATCTGCCTGCCTCAGACTCCCAAAGTGCTGGGATTACAGACATGAGCCACCGTGCCCAGCCCTGAATATTTTTTAAAAACTTTTTAAAAAAGTTTTCTATCTTTTCCATGAAGCAACGTATCTAGTTCATTCTTTACATTGCACAGGCTAGATTTTGGGTAGTTGTACTTATGTTATAACATTTATTTAATATGTTTTAATATTTACGAATCAGATGACTCACAATCTTTTTTTTTTTTGAGACAGAGTTTTGTTCTGTCGCCGAGACTGGAGTGCAGTGGTGCGATCTCTGCTGACTTCTTGTGCCTCTGCCTTACCAGTAGCTGGGATTACAGGGGCGCACCATGGCGCCCGGTTAATTTATTTCTGTATTTCTAGTGGAGAGGGAGTTTTTCACCATGTTGGTCAGGCTGGTCTTGAACTCCTGACTTCAGGTGATCTGCCCACTTTGGCCTCCCAAAGTGCTTGGATTACAGGCGTGAGCCACCGTGCCTGGCCACATTCGCATATATTCTTTTTTCTTTTTCTTTTTTTGAGACAGAGTCTCACTCTGTTGCCCAGGCTGGAGTGCAGTGGTGCGATCTCAGCTGACTGCAACCTCCGCCT
>NW_012116533.1:1313434-1335113 GCF_000951035.1 Colobus angolensis palliatus | reverse complement strand
TTTTTCCACTGTTTTCTGAAACATTCCATTTTAAACTTATTAAGATTGATTTTTGAGACATTCAGTACAGGACGATGATTTTTCGTGCTTCAAGCATTTCCAACAGATGCTATCACAAGTTTAGTATTGACTTTGCTTGTGGAAGAATGTTTTCAAAATATTGGTTAAGAGACCAACTTATTTGCAGAGAGGGCTAGAGCCAAACACATTAATGATTTGTTTTTAAGTCTGTCCCCAGATATGAGGGTTGTCTGAAATTGAACACTGCCTTGTATTTGTATCAGTTTTTACTTTTTTTGTATCACTTTTTGCTCTCCTATTAGCTGCATGTACTTCCTTTTGCTCACTGGCATTTGGTGAGTTGGGCTTTCTCAGTGCTGCCTTCTTTTCTAATGGTAAGGTAATAAACTCTTGATGCTGTATTATCTCTTTTTTCTTTTTTTAATGCCACCATGTTACTGTTAGGTTGAAATAAACAATATTATATGCTTCAGTCTGTTAACAATTTGCTAGGCTAAGACTTTCTAACTTTCTTATGTTACGAAAACCTTGCATATATCTGAAGTGAAAGAGTCTGAAGTTTGTTTTACAGTTTTAGCTAAATCATCCCAATTCCTGATCGTCTGTAAATTCAACCCGCATGGTGGTAATCTGCCTAGTTTTTTATATTAAATTATTTCTTCAATTTGTTTTAATATAATGCAGATTTAACAGGGAGGTGCTATTTTGTAGGAGGAGACTAGGAGAGAGGAGAGTGCGGGATCAGTTTTTCTGTTGTGTAGAACTAAATTAGGCTAGGTTACAAAATGTGATTTGGTTTCCTTTTCTTTCCTGGGTAGCTGCTACTTTCTTTCATTTTTTTGTGATGAAAGAAATGGCTTTTAAGGTGATAGGCATTGAGAAAAATTACTTCCTTAGCATTAGAGAACCTCTGAGAGTTGCTTCTCCTGCTCAGCCAATTTGGGGCTACGAGAATGGAGATGAGTAGAAGGTTTAAGCTGGGGCTCTCATCCAGCTTGGAGAATTCCCTGACACTCTAGTACCAAGGGTCAAGAGTTGACTATCCTTTGCAAATATTTATTTATGGAGTTATTTTCCAAATTAAGCAAACTAGCAGATAGTTTTGTGTTTTCCCTTATCCTTCTCCCCTGCAACTTCTACCTTTAGATCTTTAGATGATTTTATAGAAGGATGGGTTTTTTTTTTTTTGGTCATTTATTTTTAAGTTATTGGAATTATCTATGGGGGAAATGTGTACGTTTTTATATAGAAGTATGAAGTTTTTCTTTCCCAGCATTCTCCTTGTGAGCTCTTTGGATCTTATTTTAATATAAGTGCCCCCGCCCCCCGCCCCGCCTTCATGTTAATAGCCAGTGTTAGCCTTCTGGAAGAAAAATAAGAACATATGAAATGGCATGACTTCTGTTTACAAGTAGTTTTAACTATTTGTGTTAAGACATATACTGATGCTGTCCCTGGTAACCCCTCAACAAAAGTAGATTGTGGATATTAACATAAAGTTGAAAGTAGTTCACTATTAGTAACTAGTCTTTGTTAGTAATAGGCTTGGGTATAAATCATTCTTTCTTTCTTTCATCTCTTTAATAGTAGCAAGGAGAAAATTAACTATCTGAATTAACACCAGCTAGTTAGTGTGATGATTACAGTTATGTGGATGTTTGTTTGTATGACTTCCATGGGGGCGTCTAGACTAAAAAAACAAAAAAAACAAAAAACTCGAAGGGTTATTCTTGTTACATAATCATATGCAAGTAGTAGTGAATACTGCTGGATGGAATAAAGCCTCAGTTATTTAGAGTATAGCATCATGCCCAGGGAGCCCTAGCTCCGTAGAAAGCAATATCAAATTACTGAAGGGCCTTATTTTACTATTCCAAGTATTCAGGTGGTAAGTAGTTTACTCCTGCATTGTCCAAAATAGGTCAAACCCCAACCCTAAACTGACAAACATTTCTGGTGTATATATCTTTTTCTTTTTCCCTCCCTCCCTCCTTCCCTCCCTCCCTTCCTTCCTTCCTTCCTTCCTTCCTTCCTTCCTTCCTTCCTTCCTTCCTTCCTTCCTCCTTCCTTCCTTCCTTTTTCTTTTTCTTTTTCTTTTTCTTTTTTTTTAAGACAGGATCTCACTCTGGTTGCACAGTCTGGAGTGCAGTGGTGCAATCTTGGCTCATTGCAGCCTTGACCTCCCAGACTCAGGTGATCCTCTCACTTCAGCCTCCTAAGTAGTTGGGACTACAGGCATGCACCACCATGTTCGGCTAATTATTTGTATTTTTAGTAGAGATGGGGTTTTGCCATTTTTCCCAGACTGGTTTTGAACTCTTGGATTCAAGGAATCTGCCTGCCTTGGTCTCCCAGGGTGCTGGGATTACAGATATGAGCCACCATTGCCTGGCCCTTTTGGTGTATATCTTGAAAAATGTCATAAAAATGGTGTGTTTACAGACTGAAAGAAGATGGAAATATATTTAGGTTTCTACTTAGACTAGTGTTGTATTTGTATTTGGGAAGGAACTTTGTGTTGTTTCGAGGAACTTACTCGTTTTTGGTTTCGATGGGAGAATAGATGCCTATAGTCATCTGCGTGTGGGGATGGCTGTCTTGTGTGACTGACTAGTTTGCTGTGGTCAGACATTGTCTCTGTGTCTGAATATGGCTTTGGTCCTGACCATGGGGGATTCAGAGATACAAATAAAACCGTTAAGAACATGGCTCTTGCTTCTTGTCATTTTTCCATAGAGTTTCAACTACTGTTACTTAGAGTCTGGCTAAGTTACTTTCTGAGATTGTAATAGCACTAATTCTAGTTAGACACTCATCTCTAGTCATTTCTTGCTTTTCCTTTAGTAAAAAGGAAAAGCTTACGAGCTAAGGTGCGCAGATAATGTGAATAAGCACTCAACATTTCTTTTAAAGGGGCACTTTTCTCATGTCACTGTACTCATAAATGCTGTCTCTTACTGCAGATTGAAATCACAGAAGATATTCGTGTTCTTCTTAAGAGAAAAAGAGGACATTTGTAAGTATTTGTCCTTTAGAAATTCTAAATGTGTAATTTTATTAGCTTTTTGAGAAAAGTGAGTGACCATACTAATGGGCATCTTGACTCTTATAGAGGAAAAACTCCACCAGTATTTATGACTGTGTTTAAAAAGGCACTATTTTATAGAGCAAAATAGGAAAACATTTTACCCTGTGCAGCTTCTAAAATTTAAACCATTTGCCACTCATTTGTAAAAGAGCAAGTGGTAATTAAAATCCAAGCAACATCTTTCTATTTGAGTCCTACCCAAAACTGGAGTGAGAGATTAGAGTTCCAGTTCTGACTACTGAGGCTTATAGAATATGTGTCTTTGGTAAACTACTTAGTCTCTCATTATCTCAGTTGCCTTATCTTTAAAATGGGTTTAGTAGTAAGTAGACAATCAGGGGTTCATTATTATTATTATTGTTGTTGTTGTTGTTGTTGAGACACAGTCTCCCTCTGTCTTCCAGGCTTGAGTGTAGTGGCGCCATCTCAGCTCACTGCAACCTCCGTCTCCCCCTCCTGAGTAGTTGGGATTACAGACAAGTGCCACCATGCCCAGCTTTTTTTTGTATTTTTAGCAGAGATGGGGTTTCACCATGCTGCCCAGGCTGGTCTTGAACTCCTGGCCTCAAGTGATTATCCCGCCTCAGTCTTCCAAAGTGCTGGATTACAGGCGTGAGCCACCACACCTGTCCTCAGTGGTTCGTTATTATTGATGAAGTTAAATCCATAGCAGTTTATGCTTGCCCTGATGCATTGAAGCTTATTGTTTTCTTTTTGTTGTTGTTGTTTGTTTTTTGCCCCAAGATGGAGTCTTACTCTGTCACCCAGACTGGAGTGCAGTGGCATGATCTCGGCTCACTGCAACTTCTGCCTCCTGGGTTCAAGCAATTCTCCTGCCTTAGCCTCCTGAATAGCTGAGATTATAAGTGCCCACCATGGCGCCTTGCTAATTTTTGTATTTTTACTAGAGCAGGGGTTTCACCATGTTGGCCAGGCTGGTCTGAAACTGCTGACCTTGTGATTCGTCCACCTTGGCCTCCCAAAGTGCTGGGATTACAGGCGTGAGCCACCATACCAACCTGAAGCTTATTCTTTGAGAGACAGCCACAATGTATACTTGCGCCAAAGCTTATTGAAGAATAAACTTCAATGTATTGGGACAAGTATACGTTGAGGCTGTCTCTCAAACTGATTTAAGTGTATTTCTGATCTTCATAAATTTTTAAGTATATGTTTCGTTGAGGCATCTATTCTAGACTACAATATGGAGTAAAAGAAATACAACAGAGCACTTAAAATTAAAATCATAGTGTTTGAGGCTTGGACTTTGAAATTTACCTATTCCCATAATCCCCAATTATTGACTTTTAGACCAGTGCTGGTTAGTGAAAACATTTTCACTGGTCCATGGTGAAGTGAGAAAAATAAGGACAGCAGATCATGAGTTTTTAAAAGCTAAACATGTTCACTTTAAAGGAGTGCTTCTTATAGAATATATCTTTCTAATTTAGGGGAATTAAACATGTTCTTTATCTCGTGAAATGATGGTGATAGTAAATGGTAGGGCTTTCAAAAAAATTCATGCTCGGCAAAACAACAACAACTTGGTAGCTCTGTGTCATTTCCCCCTACGATTCTTCTTTCTGTTACGGTTTTTACTGTTTTGTGATATCTTAAAATATGAACCCAACTTCTCATTTTACAGATGAGGAAACAGACATTAAGAGGTTAATTTGTTCCAGGTCTTACAGCTCAGCAGCTTGTGAACCAGGACTAAAACCCTATATGTGATACTGTCTCTCTAGAATTCCTGGTCTTCTGAAAATTGCTTTCATTTTAATAGGTTATAAATTTGAAACTGAAGATATAGTAGTTCTTATGTGCTAATAACTATTTTTGATTTCCAAGTATAAAGAAATTCAAAAGACCATGTTCTTGTATAGCGAAGTGCTGAAGTCCACTGATTAGCCTGCATTTGAAGAATCTTAAACATGGCCAAAGATTTTTATCAACAGATCAGAATTAGCTGTCACCAAATTCAGCTACTTAGGTGTTACACGCTCCCCAATGACTGACAAAGAAGTTAAAATATCAGTAAAGTTATTATTTCCTTTTGGAAGTTGACAGACTATACTGCCACTGTGAAGTGTAGTATTCAAACTTCTGTAGTTAATTTAACTACAGAAAGTACTGTTTTCTCTCTCACAGATTCACACCCACACACACAAATCAATCTGCAGCCCATCTAGATTTGGAAGGGAAAAAACTACCAAGGTAAAGAGTAGAAGTTACCAGAAACATTGGCATGAACATATCTGGCCAGTTGTGTTCAGGAGATTGCAGATAGTACTCTGTGACACTTTGGAGGCTCCCCATTAATTGCCTTTGTCTGAACTTTCCCAAAGTATGTTTCAAAATGGAAATAATTAACTTCCTTATCACCCTTGTCTCACTCATCTTACTGAAACATAAGCCAGATAAACAAATGAATGTGGAGGGAGAGAACAGAATGCAATGTATTCCCAATCCTAATGCGGAGACATTAACTCTAGGGGTACTTTTCCATGGCTTCTTATATTTGGCTTTGTGTGACTTACTTCTTTACGTAGGAATTCTTTAATTTCTGAAATGTCAGACATACTCAAAATGAAATGCTAATAAGGATAAAATGCATTTTTGAATTACCTGCTGTCTTTAGAATATGTGTCCTTCTGTTCTTTACTACAGCTAATATGTGAGCGTTGACTATATGGCCATGAAATTTCAATATTCAACAGATTATTGAATAATCTGTCTTTGAGTTCTTTAATTAGAATCACTTCTAAGATCCATTTAATACTGAAAAGCAGAATGAGTTTTTTGTTTTTTTAATCACGTTACAATTTTGTATTATGGTAGTCAGGCAGCTGAATTATAGTCATTTATTTGGCCATTTTATAAGAAATGGTTTAAGACTACATTGTTGCATAATTTATTAACAGTCTGACATATTGGAAAGAACATTCATAAACTAACCTATTAAACCGGTTCCTCCTCTAGCAGATGGGGAGGGCAGATCATGTGGCAAAAAAGGGCATAGTTGTAAAATTCTCCCTGTAACATGAAGATATTCCTATGGGAAATACTACTGCTGCTTAAAGACTTTTTTGAAACCTACACTCATAGTTGAAAGCCCTAAGTTGTATTACTTTATTATAATAAATATGTAAGATTACAGGAAATAGATGTAAAACCTGTAGATATTTTGTATATTCTTCACTTGAAGAAAACACATTTGTTATAAAAGTTAACTTTAAAGTTAAATTCTATAACCCAATTATTTTTGGTTAACTTCTGTTAAAATCATGCATATATCCCAACAGAGAAAAAGCACCCAGTAAATTGAAGACTTTGTAGATAAAATAAGTCTCCACTGTGGTACAATGGGCAGTTTAATTTAGCAGCAAGGTTTTGTGTACAGGGACCTGCAGCAGTTACTCTTTAGCATCAGTTGGACAACAGTGACATTGTCATTGTGCTATCTGCTGCCCTTCTACAGCACTGAACCATTTGTATTGCTCTCTAAACACATATCACCCAGAACTTAGTTTTTGTCCCTTTTTCATTATGTTTAATAAAGTTTGATTACAGGTGCCACCTCTAGCCTGATTTATCCTCAAGATTCCTTAGATGTAAGCTTTGGATTAAATTATTTACAACCAATTATTGGATTATATACAACCAATTCCCAGCTTTTGAAAGCTACATTTTTAAAAATCAAGTATATCTTGATCACTTGAAATGAGGAATAGATGTATAATTATACACAGTGTATGTGAAGTGTGTAGGCAGCAGCATTGGCTCCTAGAGCTCCTCATTTTAACATATACAGATAGGATACCGATTATAACATCCTATGACCTAGAAACAACATTATCTGATGCATGCTGGGGATCTTCTTAAGGCATGATGGGAGGGAACTCACTGTAGAGCATTAAAAGTATCTTCAACATGGCAGCTGAGGTGCTTTCTTTACTGGGAAAAGCTGCAAAGAGACTGGCAGAATGGCGAATTCAGGAGTTAATACCTCTCCAGGTGATGAAGTAAACAGGTTCAGTTTATCTTGTGAAAGACGCACCCAAAGATCAGTCATAATTGTGAAAAGCTTTCAATCAAACTAGCCAGGCACAGGTGTAATGTGTTGGTATACGGCATCTATATAGTCATCTTAGGTTTTGTTTTGCTTTTCTTGGTTTTAAAATGTATTTATTATATTATTATAATTACTGTATATTTGAGCTTAAGGTTTGATTGCACAAGTTATTTTATATTGAATAGACTGCTTGTTATTTGCAGTATAACAATTTGAATCAGATGAGACAAGTGCTGTAATGATACATGTATTTTACATGATATTTCATCTTGCAGACTGATGAAAGATCTTGTTAGCAACTCTTAGTGCCTTTATTTTCTTAAGGCATTGTCATTCTCTAAGTTTTAATGTTAAAGTATAAAGTTAATTGTAATGTCTCTTGTAAAGTTTGATTTCATTTACAAAGTGAAACCATTCTTAACCTAGTAGTTGAGCTTTCTCTTGTATGTTTTACAATCATTCCAAAACAATTTGGAAGTTTTTAATAGTGTGTTAAAGAAAGTAAGATTTTAAGGAAGCACTCCGCCCCTTTACAAAAGTCTTTGTGATGCAACATTTAGAAATATGATCTTTTAAAGTACAGCAAGTATTCTTACCTGTTTAATCTCTTGGAGCTTTTATAATTGTTTCCTGATTTCATGTTTACTAGTTACAACTAATCTGTTTCAGAAGGCAAATTGTCTCTTTATTTGGTGTTTAAATTACTCTTAAATAATGTGTAACTTGAAAATGAAACTTTAAAAAAGTAGCACTTATATTGTTAATTGTTGATTTTCAAATTGATTTAAAAACTATCATAAGATCTTATGTCAAGGACAAAGTTAATTTGTCACTACTATATGTTTCAACTTGGCAGATGCATGGATCCTTGCTTGGTTTAGTTCATTTTCTAAAACTTTTGAAAAAATGTCTTGGCATTAACCAACTGCAGTTCAGTAGTTTTTCTCTTTCATTCTCAAATTGGTGTTGTGTCACATGCTTCTGGGTAAGACGATTTCTTCTTTTAAATTCAGACTTTAATTAATATGTAGTGTCTGTTTACTTTGTGTACTAGAGCTTAATGTATCACTAATGCTTTTTGTATTTAACCTATCTTGGAGTGTTTGAAGTAACTGGAATGAAATACTTATTAAATCTCACCTCAGAACAAAAAAATAAAATAAAATTGAATCTGATTTTCACTAAAACTTCTAGTACTTACTAGACATCTAGACAGCCCCCGCCCCCAAGCAAAATGTCTTAGGATGTAGGACAGATCATTGCTCAAAATTGTTGCCAGTATTTCTTCATATCCAAAGTTTGTCACTCTCACTTATTTAGATTATACCAGTATGACTAGGATCACAGACAACTGAGCTAAAAACATGGACTTTAAAATCAAATCGTCCTGGGTTCAAATCTCTACTCAGCTGTGCTATCTTGGGCAACTTAATCTCACTGAGTCTGTTATATCTTTAAAATGAAGGTACTACCTCAAAGGAGTTTTCTGAAGGATTAAATGAGATAATAGATCTGAAGGACTTAGCACAGTACCTAGCCTGTAGTAAATGCTCAGTACCTGGTTATTACTATGATTCCCATATGGAATGTTGAAGTTCAACAGGAGCAATTAACTATCCAGTGACTGAAGATAATGCCCTGCCTTTTTCTGGCTGACATACAAATACATGATCTCAAGGAAGCACCAAAGTCCATGTCCTCCTAATGGTGGGATAGCAGTATCACTCTTCATACATGGAAGGACTGCATACCTTTGTGAAAAGTATCAGTGAAGATGCACATAGTGCAAATTGTGTAATCGTCATGCTTTTATAACACCAATCTTTTTCCTCTGTGCAACAGGCAGTTTTTCCAGTTTCATATTTTCTATTAAGCAACTAACAACACATTGAAGTTTATTTTAATTACCAGGGATTTTAAGAGTATAGTATTTCCTAGGATGTTGACATGGACAAGTAATTGTTTTTAAGATGATTAAAGTTAGCTACCTTCATGTTATTGTACTTGCATATATTTTTACCTTATAGATTCAGAACAATTCCGGTACATTCTTAATTCAGTAAACAGTTTTATTGAAGCTAACACATGGAGGCACTGTTCCAGTCACAGATTCAGCATCAAATGAGACAAACTCTCTGCCTTGTGAAGCTTATATCTACTGGGGGCATAGACAGTAAACATGAAAAATAAAACATGGTATATTAGTGAAAAGTACTATGGACAAAAAATAATGCAAGTAAGGGACAGAAAGTGTGGGGAGTCCAATTTTAAAAGAAGGTGGTTGGAGAAATGCCTCACTGAGGAGGTGTTCTTTGAGTAAAGAAAAAAAAAGAGGCAAGAGAATAAGCTATGTAGGTGTCTTGGAAGAATATTCCAGGCAGAGAGAACATCAAGTACAAAGGCCATGAGGCAGGAACAAATGGGATTGCAGAACAGTGTTCCAGGGAAAGAGTACTAGGAGGTGAAGTCATAACCTTGGGGTAGGGGAAAGATTATATCGTCTTGTAGGTTATAGTAAGGACTTTAGCTTATATTCTGGGTGAGTCATATGGGAATTCTTTGAAAGATTTTGAGCAGAGGAATGGTATGATCTAACTTACATTTTGAGAATAGTACTGTGTCTTCTGAGTTTAGAATTTTTTGTGGGGGTACGAGGTGGAAGCAGGGAGACGCGATCAGCTATTCCATTTATCCACTTGAGAGATGATAGTGGCTTAAACCAGGATGGTAACAGTGGAGGTGGTGAGAAGTAGTTGAATTAGATTCAACTGTTTTATAAGTCAAACCATTAGGATTTGCTGATAAATTGCCTGTGGAATGTGTGAGAAAGAGGGGGGTAAAAGGGTGAATCTAAGGTTTTTGGTCAAAGCAAGTGGAATATATAGAGATGGGCAAGACTGGGTGAGATAGGATTGTGGAAAGATGATCTCAGTTTTAAACATGCTAAGTTTGAGGTATTTAACTGACATCTAAGTGGATCCATTGAGGAAACAGTTGGATATACAAATCTAGTGTTTAAGGCAGACTTCCAGGCTTGAGGGAGAAATTTGGAAGTCATCACAATATATATGTGGTATTTAAAATTGTGAGATTCAAGGACCAAGCCCCATACCATTTAAAGGCCAGGAATATGAGGAAGAAGCAGGAAAAAAAAAAAAAAAAAACCCGAAAAGGAATAGCCAGGGAAGTAGGAAGAAAACCTGAAGAATATGGTCTCCTGGAAGCTAAGTGAAGAAGTTTAAAGCAGAAGAGGGCTCAGCTGTGTTAAAGGCTGCCCGTGGGTCAAGGAAGAAGAGAACTGAGCTTTAATTGACCTTTGGATCTAATAGCATGGAAGTTATTGGAGACCCTGATGAGGAGAACAAGTTTATAGAGTGGTAGGAGACGTAAGCCTGATTGTAGTAGGTTCAAGAGAGAGTAGGAGAGAACTGGGAGACAGAGAGCCATAGACATGTCTTTCAAGGAATGCCAAAGAGATAGAAAATAAATGGGCTATAGCTGAAAAGAAGGTGCAAGGGAGGGAATGATTTTTAAGATGAAAGAAATAACAGCTGGTTATGATGCTGAAGGGAATGGTTCAGAAGAGCAGGGAAAATTAATGAGGAAGGAAGAGAGGGAAGAATTGGTAGAGTAGCACTTCCATGTCCTTATAAAGACAGGGTGTAATGCACAAGTGAAGGGGTTGGCCTCAGCTTGGAGCATCAACAGTTCATCCATAGTCACAGGAGAGAAAAACAGCATGTGGCCACAGATGTGATTAGGTGGGTAGATGTAGCAGTGAGACTCTGTGGAAATTCTCTTTGGACTGTTGCTGTTTTTTCTGCAAAATAGGTCAGCTGCTGAGAATGAGTCTGGATGAGGAATGTTGGTGGTCTGAAGAGAGTAAAGTATGAAATCCAGAGGAGTGGGCCAGTGAGTGTACTAGTGCAGTGTGGTCTCTCTGCATCAGGGAGAGGCCATTTGAGGTAGCAATCACAAATTTAAAATGAGAGATTCAGCACAGTTGTGTGTTTCTCACAGCAAATTCAGCTGCATAGGTACAGGTACAGATTAGGTGGAGAATTGGCTAGGATAGAACCAGGCTGTGGTTAAGATGATTAAGTACAACCAAGTGAGGGCGTGGCAAGAGAGATGAGAGTATTTATCAGGGACTGAGCATGATTGCCTATGGAATTTAAGAGGAAGAAGACAAAGGTTTCTCCCAAAAGCACTATAAAGGAGGCAATATAAGCAGTATTCCTGTTTTACAAATGAAGCCACTAATACAGACCTTTCTTTTTTAAATTATACTTTTAAGTTCTGGGATACATGTGCAGAACGTGCAGATTTGTTACATACGTATACGTGTGCCATGGTGGTTTGCCGCACCCATCAACTCGTCACCTACATTAGGTATTTCTCCTAATGCTGTCCCTTCCCTAGCCCCCCACTCCCTGACAGGCCCCTGTGTGTGATGTTCCCGTCCCTGTGTCCATGTGTTCTCATTGTTCAACTTCCACTTATGAGTAAGAACATGCAGTGTTTGATTTTCTGTTCCTGTGTTAGTTTGCTGAGAATGATGGTTTCCAGCTTCATCCATCTCCCTGCAAAGGACATGAACTCATCCTTTTTCGTGGCTGCATAGAACCACATTTGAAACCCAGATCTGTGAGCCTAGAAAATTTTTGTTGTTTCTCTTATGAGACATTATATTCTGCCTAATGATGGGTATGATGCTCAGCATCATACCCTTACCACCAACTCTTTTTTTTTTTTGAAGTAAAATGAAATGTTTAAATGTTTTTTGAAATGAATTTATCAATAGACTGAGTATAACCCCTGACAAGGAAGTATTTAAGATGATAGGCAAAACTGGGCAGAGGCTGTCTAGTGTACTTGAAAGAGCACTGGGTGCTCGATTTGTGCTCTACCATTCATTTGCTTCTCTGTAAGATGAGGGATCAGACAGTATCACTTGTTCAAATATTCAGCTGAACTGGAAGTTCCAAGGAGTACCTTCAGGGGCTGTCATAGCCTCCCCTACCAGAGCAGCTATGCTTTTTGCTTTCATCTACACTTGTGTTTTTGTATCGATATAAGATTCTATTCAAATGGGATGACCCATGACCCCCTCACTACCTGCAGAAAGAATTTGAAAACCTCTAGACTAAATGATCTCTCTGGTTTCTTCTCACCTGAATGTTCTTTGAGCCTTGCCTACTCTGTGTGTGTGTGGGGGTGTGTGTGTGCATGCAATGTGTGTATGTCTGTACTAACCATTATGAGGATTACCTAGAAAGCATTTCCCTTTCTCCAAGACTTAAGGCAAGTATGTATAAAAGATTAAATTTATGTAACATCAATAACTAAAAAACATACAGTGCAGTTTAAATCCAACTAAAGTATAGGCTCTTCAAAAGCTATTTTCTATTTCTTTATATATCTTCAGCCTTAAGTCTGAAGAGTTCTCAATTGAGGATAAGGTGGTACTCACCCCTTAGGGGCATTTTGTAAATCTGAAGACATGCTTTTATGTCTGCTAATATTGTCTCTGAGAATGTATGTATTGAAACAACTATTTTTTTAAATTTTAAATTAGTTTCTTTATGGTACTCTTTTATAGTACCAGTAAGAAATTATTTTTTAAAATGGTATGTTGGTAGATTATGACTATCCTTTGATGTTTATGAAGAGGTATCACAAAATATTTGTCATAAGAAAGAGGTATTGGGTTTGATATGGTTGAGAACTACTGGTCTGTGTTCTATACTAAGGCATCCAGAAGTTTGGAAGTGATGGTAGTATAATCATATATCAGATTGAGTGGTAGATACTGCTAATGATGTGTGAAATTAGAAAAATTAAAGATTGTTCTGGACTTGAGTAGCCATGAAATCTTCAGTGGGAGGAGAGGATTGTTAGAGGTGATCTTACATTCAGCACTATGATTAAACACTTGACATGACACACCTTATCTTGAAGAAATGAATGACCAGACTTGTCCAAGAGACTGAGAAAGTACTTTCCAGGTAGGGTAAATCATAGAATTTAAAGCTGGAATGGCCCTAAGAATCACCTAGGCCAGACATTTTTAGTTCAGGGTTGTTGCCCTTTGAAGTTCATGGATGGATTTCAGGGAACTTGTGAATCACTTGAAATTGTGTCTGTCATTTAGCATGCCTTTCTGAGGGGAATTGGGTTCCTAGTTCTCATTCTCAAAAAGGCCCATCATCTCTAAGAGGTTAAGGCCTACTGATCTAGTGTGATCCCAGATTCATACAGATGGTTTGCTCAAGGTTACACAGCCAGTTAGGGGCAGAGATGAGGATTGACACCCGGTGACTTCTAGTTTCTTGCTGATTTCACTATACTCAGCTAAACTACATGAACAAAGGCACAGGCAGGATTAAGCTACAATTTTATATTAGATGGTATAAAAACAATCAACTAGCCTGGGGTCAATTGAATTAAGTCTGTCAGTCTGTTTCTACAAAAGTCGCAGAAGGATGGGCTTCAGTTTGTCTCTTCAAAGTGAACTAATATTTTGATTTTTCTTGTTGAAATATGCTACGACTCACCAAAGTAGCTTTCTCAGTTGAAGGTAAACTCTTTGAAAAATATTCCTATTCTTAGGCCGGGTGTGATGGCTCCCGCCTGTAATCCCAGCACTTTGGGAGGCCATTGAGGGCAGATCGCTTGAGCCCAGGATTTTGAGAACAGCCTGAGCAGCATGGAGAAACCCCATCTCTACAAGAAATGCAAAAACACTAGCCAGGCATGGTAATATCAGTACATCTGTGTTCCCAGCTGCTCGGGAGGCTGAGGTGGGAGGATCTTTTGAGCCCTGGAGGCAGAGGTTGCAGTGAGCTGAGATCACACCACTGCACTCCAGCCTGTGTGACAAAATGAGACCTTGTCTCAAAAAAAAAAAAAAAAAAGCAAAATTACTATTTTTGAGCCTGTTTCCGCAGTTTCTTTCCAATGGCACTGTTTTTCTAACCTGCAGCAGCCCCCAGCTTTCTGCGTAATCCAATCAAAATTACTTTGCCTGATTTGTTAAATCTTGTAACTACCATAGCATATTTAGTCAAGCATATTTAGCGTATTTAGTGTATGCTGTGCCCCAGTCAGACTAGTGTCCTTGCTATTGGTACTTCCTATTCTCCCAAAGTCCTTTCATTCCCACCTTTGTATCTTTTTTCGTACAGTCCCTGAGCCTGGAATGCCTTCCATTCCTCTTTCATTTCTAGGTACCCAACATAAGGTCCAGCTTAAATCTAATCTCCACAACGCCTCTCCTAGTTACTCTTGGCCATTTTGCACTTCCTGTGAACTCCTTTTGCATTTATTGCTTATATTACTGCCTATACTGCATGTGGTAGTTATGTATTAGTTATGTATTACCACAAGGCTTTTCAGTGGAAATGCTTTAGTGGTCACCTTGGGAGTTGGGATTCAGGGAATTCTGGGGCAGGACTCTAGACATCCCCAAACCCTGTTTTGGCCAGAGCAACTCCACTTTTTAGTATTATATATGGGCAGTTTGCAGTAGTGTTTATTAGAAGAGATGGTTTAGTTGCACCCCCTGTCCCCATGCCCCCAAACAGTTTCAAAAACACTGGATCTATCTTGTGTGATAGTTGACTCATAAATGTTAACTTATAATGGCCAAGGGCCAGGAATTAATACTACTTCAGTCTTGTATTACCACTCCTAGGCAACTGGTGCAGTTTTGAGCACAAAGTGGACATACAGGAAATGATTTTACAACTGTATTGATCCCATATGGGAAACAGGAGATAGTAAATAGCATTACCTGAGAAATGTACCTTAATGAAGAACTCAGAATAATGTTTCTGGGTTGACCTTTGAGAAATAAATCTAAGTTGGTAGTTTCTGCCCCTCCACCCCCCGCCTTTGGATATAAACTTAACACTATTTAAAGATGTCTAGTTTACATGCACATGTTTAAGAAAAATCTCATTGGCATACCCTGTTCTACCAAAGTTTTGCCAAACTTAAATATCATATTCATGCATTTGCGTAAGCATTAAGGTTGTTGTTCAACTCACAGAATGATATGCAGAGTACCACTACACCTAGGAATCTAGAAAAAATTAAATTCAGAAGTTGATGTGCTCAAAGACATTTATGTCAATAATGATTACAAATGGAAAATGCCAGCCTTTCAGACCAGTTATTTCAGCTTTCTGTAATTAATTGTGTAAACTAATAAAGACCTGAGTATTTAAATCAATTGTGCTATCAACTTGTTAATACTCTTTCTTTTTTTTTTTTTTTTCCTCCTGCTCTCTGCTTGGTTCATTGTCATCACCTACAGGCGTACTTTATTGTCGGCTTCCAAAGATTACTAACTTATCTGTATCACTTGAGATTGAACTGCCTTGACTGTACTGCTGTTCTTACTGCTGCTTCTATTATTGCCTTCTTCAGCAAAATAAGGCTTTCAAAAGCCAAAGAATAACAAGAAATAAGCACCATTTTAGAAGCCTTTCCACTATGAAACTTAAGCTAAATGTGCTCACCATTATTTTGCTGCCTGTCCACTTGTTAATAACAATATACAGTGCCCTTATATTTATTCCATGGTATTTTCTTACCAATGCCAAGAAGAAAAACGCTATGGCAAAGAGAATAAAAGCTAAGCCCACTTCAGACAAACCTGGAAGTCCATATCGCTCTGTCACACACTTCGACTCACTAGCTGTAATAGACATCCCTGGAGCAGATACTCTGGATAAATTATTTGACTATGCTGTATCCAAGTTTGGGAAGAAGGACAGCCTTGGGACCAGGGAAATCCTAAGTGAAGAAAATGAAATGCAGCCAAATGGAAAAGTTTTTAAGAAGGTAAAGTATTTTGGTGCTTTTCATTTATGTTTTAAAGAGTAAGACATTTGTTTTATTATAAATGGAGTGCGTTTTAAATATGCTGGCATTCTATTATAGTGCTGTGTAAAACTACTCAGAAGCCGTTCGTAGTTTCTTTATGTTCACTTAAGAGCATTTTTAGAGTTTTATGCTTTGGATAGTATTTTAATTGCTTATTTGAATATACTAATATTAGGGAATGTATCACTTTAACAGTTAATTCTTGGGAATTATAAATGGATGAACTACCTTGAAGTGAACTGCAGAGTGAATAACTTTGGTAGTGGACTCACTGCACTGGGACTAAAACCAAAGAACACCATTGCCATCTTCTGTGAGACCAGGGCCGAGTGGATGATTGCAGCACAGACCTGCTTTAAGTACAACTTTCCTCGTAAGTGCCTTGTGTTTTTGGAGCGGGGAGAGAAGGGTTTTTGCTTGCATGTGAAAATTGTTTTGAGATGCTTCTGTTTTCAGAGTAGGTGTTGTTTAGCCATTTTACACATAAATTACGTCCACAATACAGTATGTAATATTGTGGCTAAAAGATATCTGATAGCTCCTGTTAAATATAACTTTTAAGAACTAATACGGGAATTGGCAGCTTTAAGGGATATGATTTACACTTTTATTTTCCAATTGGAAATGAATTGTACCTGAAAGAGTTGGAATTTGGGGGTATTTTTCAGGGATGATATACAAAGAGTAATGATTAAAAGAACAAAAAACCATTTCTTAGGATAATTCAAGTTCATTGCTACACTTTGAGACCTCTTATTTGACTTATTCCATTTTACATGTGAAATATGCATGTGACAACTGGAATTGGCGTTAGATATGTTAGAAAGTAAAATTGAGTATGTTTCTAATGCTCAAGCATTTGTTGTTGCCACTGTTTAAGAAGTAAACAATGTATTGTTCCATACTAAGTACTCCGTTGTTTGTTGAATGAAATATAACACTGTAGGGTAGGATTGAAGAACTTAAATTTCAAACAAAAAATAGGTAATATGAAAATGATCCCCTATGTACCCATTACCCACTTTCAACGATCAACAGCTTGTGAAAAGTGGCTATTTTTAACCACGTTGTTTCTAGTTACCAATCTAGAGCTGAATTTTCAGTTCTTTCTAAGTTCAGCAAATGTCCTTTGATTCCAACTGATCTTGGTTTAAGTTTATGTTGTCTCTGGTGGCTCCTAAGGAGTAGGTCTCCTTGATCTCTCTAATTAAGGTGTGGAGGTCACCAATCACATTGGACATTGGACTCACTAAAGCAGCTTCTTAGAAGGAGTAAGAACATTATCTGTGGCTGATCTTATGACTTAAGATCCTCAAGATTTTCAAGGACTTATCCATTCTTTGGAGGCTATGGCCAGTGAAAGTGTGTATTAAGAGGAAGCCCTAGCTGGGCCAGTCTGACCTGAATTAAGAGTTCAGCCAGTACCAATTGGCCTTGAGCATCTTAATTGACAGATTTTTGATCAGCTGTGGCAGTGTGAGTGTTTCTTCAGGTTTAGGAAGTGAGAGTTCTGGGAATTTGTTTTTTTTTTTTTTTTTTTTTTTGAGGCGGAGTCTCGCTCTGTCGCCGGGACTGGAGTGCAGTGGCCGGATCTCAGCTCACTGCAAGCTCCGCCTCCCGGGTTTTACGCCATTCTCCTGCCTCAGCCTCCGGAGTAGCTGGGACTACAGGCGCCCGCCACCTCGCCCGGCTAGTTTTTTGTATTTTTTAGTAGAGACGGGGTTTCACCGTGTTAGCCAGGATGGTCTCGATCTCCTGACCTCGTGATCCGCCCGTCTCGGCCTCCCAAAGTGCTGGGATTACAGGCTTGAGCCACCGCGCCCGGCGAGTTCTGGGAATTTGTAAGGAAAACTTTGGGCTCCAAGGGAGTTTGAAGCAAGGTTGAAGGATGGTGACAGAGACTATGAAATCAAATTAAAATATGCAATGTCTTTGTGTCTCTAAGTGTACCTATTACTAAGGACTGACTTCAATAATATCCATTCCTAATAGATGTTTATTACTTAACATTTCTGTTTATTTTTATTATGCAGTTGTGACTTTATATGCCACACTTGGCAAAGAAGCAGTAGTTCATGGGCTAAATGAATCTGAGGCTTCCTATCTGATTACCAGTGTTGAACTTCTGGAAAGTAAACTTAAGGTAAATATGAAATATTCTTTTGATTCATGGTTGCATTGTCTGGCCGGACAGAAAAATATTCAGTAAGTGAATTTTTGTTGCAGGCTCAAATTTAATAGCTGGTTTTTTTCTTTCTGCCTAACAGACTGCATTGTTAGATATCAGCTGTGTAAAACATATCATTTATGTGGACAATAAGACTATCAATAAAGCAGAGTACCCGGAAGGTTTTGAGATTCACAGCATGCAATCAGTAGAAGAGTTGGGATCCAACCCAGAAAACTGTAAGTAAAGCAGTAGAAACAATTTTATTTACCTATTCCAGGTTAGTTATTTCGGTAGGTTAGGGAAACAAGTGATATGAGTAAATCCACAAAAGTTCTTTGACTGAAAAAAAAAGTTTAAAACTCTTTAAAAACCATCAAGACCATATATGATTAAGATTTTCCCTCCATTTCTCCTCAAAAAAAGTAAGTTAGTAAATTTCACTAAATGGTTGAGATGTAATCAGTGGTTCAGACTTTATGGCAGTTGCTGCCAAATGTTTCTTCATTTTTTAAATAACCCACTATAACCTTCCAATTTGGGCCTCATGAAAGAAAAATATCTCAGGCCTTCCATTCAGTAAACTTTCTGAAATAAATGCTTAATGCTAGTTATCTTAAGAATGTTTCAGAGGATGCAAAACTGTTTACCAAGATTAATGCTTGGATGTATTTTACCACTGAAGTGGTAGTTGGTATTTCATTTAAAGCAAGTAAGTGTACCTTGTAGCAAAATGTCAGTTGGCCATCAGGGCAGAGAGTTGAGGAAATTAATACTCCATTTGAAGAGTTTTCTTATCATGTTTAATGCCATGGTCATAATACCATACTATAATGAGGAAAGGATACATTTTTGCAGGAGAAAATGTTAGTCGAACCTCTACTCAGCTTCTGAACATTTTACTGTTAGAGAATGAACATGCGTTTATAATAACAGGTATAGATTATAGCTTTCTGCCATGTGTCCAGAATGGCAGAGAGTCTGAGATTTTACCCTGCTTGCCGGCAAACAGATGAGCCTGCAAAACTTCTTGGGGCCATAGACTTTTGGGTCTGAGATGGGGGACAGTTTTTTACTCACAACAATAGCAGTAGCCAGAGTATCATATCAACATTTGTGTCATAAGAGAGGAACTCTGAGCTTAAAGAGCCTGAATATCTTATTATCTTATTGTACTGGACAGTAAGCATGCCTGCTGTTTGCTCTGGGGAGAGACACTATCTCTTTGCAAATATCCTTGTGAAGATAGTCTGGAACAAAGTCAATGTCTCTGCTTGCAAGATGTGTGGAACATGAGATCCATAGAGAATTATTTCTCTACACCAGGTTGACCCTGTAAGACTGGGATAAACTTGACTGAAAAGTCCTGATTGGTAGGGATCAGTTGCAGTTCTGCTGATTCACCAAAGGGTGTTGGTAGCAAACTAAGGGGTCAGCAGTCTTCATAATTTTGTGTGAGCAATAATGTAATAGACCACATATCCCGCTTAGTTCTACTCATCTCTGCAGTAGATAGGATATATATGTTTTTCTGGTACAGACAGTTATTATGATGCCACTTTTTTGCATATTTACTTAAAAGTGGGCAGAAGCAAAAGTATCACATTATGTGCTAGATTAAGAATTTAGCGACTGCTGTTGCTTTGGTTAATCATCAGAGGAAATATGCAGTCCTTATGTGCTTGGTTTATAAACTATGAATATATCTTTAAAAAGCATTAAAATCAGCCAGTTTAAGTGTAACTATCTTTGTTTCAGTGGTATAGCTCACTGTTTTAAAAAAATTTTATTTTAATGTGTATAAAAATGTAAATAATCTGTGTAAAGGTTTTAAAATCTGATAATCCTGTTAAACTTGTATTTAATTCTGATGATATATCTGTGGCTTCTTAGCCACTTTGGTATATTCTTGGAAGGAAAAGTGGTTACTAGGTTAGCACTATACACTGTCTTGAAAGTGGAAGCTCCAGAGTGCTGTTTAAAACTTATCACTTTCGAATTTTAGCATTGGAGTCACCTTAAAGATCAGATCCAGTGGTTTTCAATCAGGGGCATGTATGAGAATCACTTGTGGAGCTTCGTTCTATCCCGGACATATTGAATCTGAATTTTCAGAAAGGAGGTTCAGAAATAGTATTTTATTTAAGTTCTGCAGGTGATTCTGATACCCACTAGGGGTTAGTAACCACAATCTGTCTAACTGTCTTATTTTAGAGATGAGAAACTGAGGCCTAAGAAGTTTATACACAATACTCTGTGCTCCTGATACTCCAAAGTCCCAGAAATCTTTCTACGACATTGCTCTGTATACAACACTGTGGAGAGGCAAAGCACAGACAGGGATTAGGTTAAACATCCAGAAAATGGGCCAAATTGAGTCCAAAATGCTCACTGTAACCAGAATTTGATAAACATTTTTGTTTTCTAGCCCAGGCTGGAGCACAGTGGTATGACCGACCATAGCTCACCATATTCCTAACCTGCTAGGCTCACCCAGTCCTCTTGCCTCATCCTCTTGAGTAGCAAGGACTGCAGGTGCATGCCACTGCATCCGGCTAACTTTTTTAGTTTTTGTAGAGACAGAGTCTTGCTATGTTGACCAGGCTGGTCTCAAAATCCAGGGCTCAAGGGATCCTCCCACCTTGGCCTCTCAAAGTACTACGATTACAGGCATGAGCCACCTCACCCAGTTCGTTTTGATGATTTAAAGCAAATACTGTCTATTGATAGTTTATCATTATGCAAAATCTAAATATCCTATTATTGTTTAGTAATTTAACTTTTGAACTGAAGTAAATGTGGTGTTTTTCATTCATTCATTTAGTGGGCATTCCTCCAAGTAGACCAACGCCTTCAGACATGGCCATTGTTATGTATACTAGTGGTTCTACTGGCCGACCTAAGGGAGTGATGATGCATCATAGCAATTTGATAGCTGGAATGACAGGCCAATGTGAAAGAATACCTGGATTGGGGTAAGATAGTTCTTTAACTTTCTTCTTAGAAATCAGAGTTCATGTTCAGCATTCTCTAAACTCGATCTATATGAAAATGATAAAGTTCTTCGTATTTCTAACTTCAAATGCCTTTTCAAGAATGGTTAAAATATTTCTCTTATTTTGTTTTAGACCAAAGGACACATATATTGGCTACTTGCCTTTGGCTCATGTGCTAGAACTGACAGCAGAGATATCTTGCTTTACCTATGGCTGCAGGATTGGATATTCTTCTCCACTTACACTCTCTGACCAGGTGACAAACTTTTCATATTGGCATGATTATATGATGCTGCATAGTTTGGCTTAGAACATAATACTAGGACACGAGATATTTTAATTCAGCTAAAGCTTTCTCCTTGACATCAAAATAGCTTCCATGAACAATATGTAGCTATAGGAAATTACCCTGTGGATGTGTTAGCATTGCTTTAGCTATATAT
>NW_012116533.1:1301604-1308444 GCF_000951035.1 Colobus angolensis palliatus | reverse complement strand
TGTTCCTATTCGGCCATCTTGCTCCGCCCCCAGCTATATATTTTTAAATTATTTCTTTTTTCTTTTCTTTTGCTCTGTTGCCCAGACTGGAGTGCAATGGTATGATCTTGGCTCACTGCAACCTTTGTCTCTCGGGTTCAAGCGATTCTCCTGCCTCAGCCTCCGGAGTAGCTGGGACTACAGGCACCCACCACCACACCCTGCTATTTTTTTGTATTTTTAGTAGAGATAGGGTTTCACCATGTTGACCAGGCTAGTCTCGAACTCATGACCTCCAGTGATCCGCCCACCTCAGCCTCCCAAAGTGCTGGGATTACAGGTGTGAACCACTGTGCCCGGCCTTACAATTATTTCAGAATGAATAACTATTTTTATCTTTCTCTACTAGATTTTTACTCTTGAGAACTATGATAGAGAATATAAATACAGTGAGCCTTTTTGACACACTACCCATGAGCATTGGTGGGTTTTCTGGGAGGACATATGTTAGGGTTCTGGCCCAGTTTTTCCGAGATTTTTCTGGAGCAGTGCTGTCTGATACAGTAGCCACTAGGCAGATATTTAAATAAAAATTAATTAAAATTGAAAATAAATTCATTGGTTTTAGCCATATTTCAAGCGCTCAATAGCTATATGTGACCAATGGCTACCATATTAGGCAGCAAAGATAAAGAATATTTTTATCATCACAGAAAGTTCTATTGGTAAGGGCTGAGGCATCTCCAAAGGTAGTCTCAGCTCACCATACTAAGTTAGGATTCTTCCTTCTTCCTGTAGTTCATAGCAGAAATCCCAACAATGGGTGGGGCTAACTCATATATGTTATACCCATTTGAAATTACACACCTAATACTATTGTCCACAGTTCTGTTTTATGTCTTCTTTGGAATAGTTGCTGTAGAAAAGCTTCAACCAGGCATAGGGGGAAAAAAAAAAAACTGTGGGGTTCTGGATGCTGAAAGATAAAGCGAGTATAGGTAGGAATGACTTGTCTATATGTGGCTCTGCTCCCTCAACACTGGGGGCCCAGCTGTTGTTTTTCAGACCCCCTGCCCCCCTACCCCCGGCAATGCTGCCTTTTGCTTGAGTCTCTATGGAGCATGGAGTTGGTAAGATATGTCCTTGGTGTTCACAGTTAGAAATTGTAATACTTTATTTGTAGAAATACCATTTTAGGGAAAGGCTAGATAGGTTGTATACTATTAAAACAAAAAAAGTTAGTTTTTTTTTTTGGACTTGAGATTCCATTTGTTTTTTTTTTTTATGTATGACTCAAAGTGCATAAATATTAAGTGTACTGCTTGATTAGATTTAATAAGCATATATACATATAGACCTCTGTGATCATCACCATCTAGATTAGGAAAACACAGAACATTTTCAGTACCCGTGAATGTCCCTTGTGTCCCCTCCTAGTCATTACCACATTGGATTCTCTTTGAAAGAAGAATCCAGCCTCCTTTTAAAGTGGCTTTTTCTGTGAGAAAGCATTCTGTTTCAAACAACTCCTACCTTTTTACTTTAAGAAACACAATCTTTGTATGACAGGGTGCTGCTGTGTTTGACTATACCACTCAGCTATAAATTCACATTTAAAATCTGCTAGAATAGTAATGGAATGAGTAAATACACTATCCAGTTGATAAACAGAACTTGACCTAGTAAAATCAAAGTAGTCCTATTGATAAGACTGAGGCTTAAACTCTAAAAAAAATTTAGTAAAATCTCTGATGATTATGTTTTATTGTCATGGGTTTTTCTTATGCTCAGAGACATTATCAAAATGTAGAGAACATTTCAGTAAACTTTGAGTGTAATTTTTTTTCCCTTTATGAATTTGGAAGCCGGGACTAGCCACTCTTTGATTTTCCACTGCCTTTCTGAGAACAATAGCCTCAGTGTGGGAAAGGAGGGACAGTTGGAGTCTGTTGCTGGTCTGACTTAATTCTTGCTGTCTCTTAGGCTAAGCTAGTACATTAGAAGCCTGTTCAATAAAATTCACACCTACTTTTTAAATGAACTATTGTAAAGACTCTCAATCTTACTAGGAATCTAAAACACAGGAACTTCCCTCACATAGGAAATCAGAAGGATGCAGGAGACTAGAAGCACCACATTTGGAGCCAACTGATGATAGCAATATTGTCATAACTAGGATTACTATGATCACAAGAGGACGAAATAACTGATAAAATTACTAAGAGTAAAAAAAACAAAGAAGGACTTCTTGTGGCTTCTGCTATCCTAGAACTGCTCTCTGTAGCAAGAACTGGTCAATAGCATGCAGAGGGCAACTCTGACCTGAAGGACATGAGAGCCCATTTTGTCTCTGCAGAGCAGCCCTCCTGTGTGTGGTGTACATGGTTTCTGTGTAGGTTTCCACTTGCAAATTTGCACATCCTTGCACATACGTAAAACAAGTTATTTTATCTCCTTTATCCATATTAAAGAAAAGTAGGAGAATCAGGAGAACCATCCTCTATATGGCCAAGCTGGTAGTTCTTATGGATCACACTGCTTAACAGCTGGTTTTCTTCTTTCCTGTATTAGCAATGGCTAACGTGTGACAAACACCTAAACTTGCAGGCTAATGAACTGTGTTATAGCAGATTTTTATTTGTTTGTTTGTTTTTTTTTTTTTTTTTTGAGATGGAATCTCGCTCTGTCGCCCAGGCTGGAGTGCAGTGGCCGGATCTCAGCTCACTGCAAGGTCCGCCTCCCAGGTTTATGCCATTCTCCTGCCTCAGCCTCCCAAGTAGCTGGGACTACAGGCACCAGCCACCTCGCCCGGCTAGCTTTTTGTATTTTTTTAGTAGAGACGGGGTTTCACCGTGTTAGCCAGGATGGTCTCGAACTCCTGACCTCGTGATCCGCCCGTCTCGGCCTCCCAAAGTGCTGGGATTACAGGCTTGAGCCACCGCGCCTGGCGCAGATTTTTATTTGTATCTTGCTTTTTCAGTGGGTTACTTTATCAACTTTTCTACCAACTGATCTAACATTTGAAATACCAAATTGTATTTATGTGTATAAGAAAGAAAGATAAAAAGAGAATATGCGCACATGTATGTATGTATATGTGTATCTCTACTTTGTCCCTGGCAGTGTTCTCTGTATCTTACCAACTAGGGTATTACCAAATTAGAGTTTCAGTATGATGTTAATTGATGTTCATAGTGGTGTCTTTTTTTTTTTTTTTTTTGAGATGGAATCTCGCTCTGTCGCCCAGGCTGGAGTGCAGTGGCCAGATCTCGGCTCACTGCAAGCTCTGCCTCCCGGGTTTACGCCATTCTCCTGCCTCAGGCTCCTGAGTAGCTTGGACTACAGGCGCCCGCCACCTTGCCCGGCTAGTTTTTTTTGTATTTTTTAGTAAAGACAGGGTTTCACCGTGTTAGCCAGGATGGTTTCGATCTCCTGACCTCGTGATTCGCCCGTCTCGGCCTCCTGAAGTGCTGGGATTACAGGCTTGAGCTACCACGCCTGGCCATATAGTGGTGTCTTTAAGATGTGGCTTTGCCTATTGGTTAATCAAAGAAAGTTAAAATCACCTTCAATTTTGTTTTAGTGTTATATCTGTCTTAATCAAGTTTGTTTGAAAATGTAGTAGTAGTCTGTGCTATATTTGATAGTGTGTTATTAATAAGAATGTTTGATTCATCAAAATATCCCATTCTCTTCTTATCCTGGATCAAGGTTTCTCCTCTAAGGAAGGTGAAATGTGCTAGAAGCAGTTATCTGTAGCACTAAAGTACTTACACTTGAGACTTGTAGGTTATGATAGTTGTTAACAGATAATCACAGAGCAATAACAGCTCAAATTCCATGTGTAACTTCTATATTTGTTACTAATACTTGCATTACAACATGTTTTGTTAAGGTTGGTTTTCCTGATCATATTTACTTTTTCTTTAATGTAGTCCAGCAAAATTAAAAAAGGAAGCAAAGGAGACTGTACTGTACTGAAGCCCACACTTATGGCTGCTGTTCCGGTGAGTACAGAATATGAATATGAGCATAAGAGGATCGTTTATTTAATTTATTGCTCGTACTTGGACCTTTTAAAAAGTAATACTCTTAGATATGTCTACATTTTAAAATAATTTTACCTTGTTGAAATCACAGCAAATATATTCGTTAAAATCTTAGGTACCGTACTGGGGAAGACAAAATGGCAAGCTTTTGAAATGTATGCCTGTTTGAGTTTGCTGATACATGAAAATTATGTGATGAAAGTGACCTACTTCAGATTACCTACTGTGAGAATTGGTCAGACCATTTTAAGATAGAATATACTCTAAAGACCATCTTGTTTAATCTCTTAATTTAAAAAATGAGGAAACTTTAAGCCATCCTAGGGAGCTGAAGAATCATATACAAGGTCGAGGATCTAAGCCCTCCCAGCCCTCTTATGGTGATTAAGTAAACTGAAAATTGGAGAGAGCTCCCAAAGGAAAAACGTTTAATTCTATATATTCAGAATCCTCATGTGAAATACTGCCTTAAAAACAAAAAACAACAAGATGCTACATTTTATAGCCTTGTAATGATGAATTTTGAAACATTTAACACCATGTTTCAGATTTGTGTAATCAAATATCTTCTAGCTTTTTTATGCTTCAGAAACTCCAGAAAGACTGTGTGTCACTACTGCTTATATTATGATCAGACTTGAAATCTTATCCCAGTATCTTTCACAGAATTACTTTTGTATATGGAAAGTCTGAGATTAGATAAGAAAGTATTCAGTCCAGATTTTTCTGAGAATTACAGATGAAAGATACTTTATGGTCGTTTTAGCTTCTAATTGCAAAATTACCAAATAACAAAGAAGTAGAATAGGTCAGAGAAGACTTTGTCTTTTTATTTAGAGGTTCTGTATAATTCATAAAGTTTTCAAACAGAAAGAAGAGGCTTCTGACTAAAACCATAATATAAAGTTGCTAATAATAGCTAGTGCAGTGCTTCCTGTGTGCTAGGGAGGCACTGTGCGAAATGCCTTAGATAAATGATCTCACTTAATTCTAAGACTGCAAGGTGGGCCCTGTTACCCCTATCTTACAAAGAAGGAAAGTTGCCCCAAAGCCACACAGCTCATAGGTGATGGAATCAATGTTTGAACTCCACCAATCTGATACTGGTGGAGTATCAGTCTACCAGTCTTCTTAACCACTATGGCTGTCTATTTAGGACTGTTGTATGTTCTTGTTATTATTTCATTTTGGAAAACAATACATTGGCTTTATTATCTAGCATACAGAATTCCGTAGCAAACCTTATCAGATAACATAGGAAGAGGTGAGGGCTGAGGTGTTTAAGAAGTAATCTCCAGTAATGGGATGGCTGGGTCAAATGGTATTTCTAGTTCTAGATCCCTGAGGAATCGCCACACTGTCTTCCACAATGGTTGAATTAGTTTACAGTCCCACCAACAGTGTAAAAGTGTTCCTATTTCTGCACATCCTCTCCAGCACCTGTTGTTTCCTGACTTTTTAATGATCACTGTTCTGACTGGTATAAAGACACATGCACATGTATGTTTACTGTGACACTATTTACAATAGCAAAGACTTGGAACCAACCCAAATGTCCATCAGTGACAGACTGGATTAAGAAAATGTGGCACATAGACACCATGGAATACTGTGCAGCCATAAAAAAAGGATGAGTTCATGTCCTTTGTAGGGACATGGATGAAGCTGGAAACCATCATTCTCAGCACACTATCGCAAGGACAAAAAACCAAACACCGCATGTTCTCACTCATAGATGGGAATTGAACAATGAGAACACTTGGACACAGGAAGGGGAACATCACACACCGGGGCCTGTTGTGCGGTGCGGGGATGGGGGAGCTGTAGCACTAGGAGATATACCTAATGTAAGTGACTAGTTAATGGGTGCAGCACACCAACATGGCATATGTATACATATGTAACAAACCTGCATGTTGTGTACATGTACCCTAGAACTTAAAGTATAATAAAAAGATAATAATAATAAAAAAAGAAGTGATCTCTGATTTTAGGCCTGAAGGATAAGCACAGTTAACACATAGGCTGCTTATCCTCTAACTGCCCATTGTCTGTTCTTCCCTGCTTTACTTTGTGTCTTGAGGGGCTACGTTCTATGCACGAATTACCAGTGCTTCCTTGCCTTATGACTTCTGGTTGGGTTCAGCCAATTGGAGGCCCTCATGAGAGATCAGAGGGCAGAAAGAGAGAGTCTGGACACTTATTATTACCTTTGCTCCTTTCCTGCTGGGCTGCAAATTTTAGCAGTTGTCAGGAGACCCTGTTGGTTACTCTCCTTCCCATTGTTTGTAACCAGGTCTTTCCCATGGCTAGAGTCCTCATCCAGGTTCCAGTGACACTTTTCTTATTTCTTGAGGCCTTGAGAAGGTAAATGGTCTCCTATGTTGCTAGTCCATTGGCACCTCATCAAATATTATCGGGTTTCCTTTTTAGCTCCTCCTATTTCTCCAGAAATAGGCCATTTAAAAGAAAAATACTTTTTATTGAGAATTATTTTTGGTAGAGTCTGTTTTTTGAGTTTGTTTCTTTCCTGGGTCAGAATGAAAGATTGATTGAATACTATAACATTCACAATGAGAATTCAGAATAAGTCACTACTTATCAGCTGTGGCTCCATTGAACATCATGTAATGTTAGGTTGAGATAAAGGGTGACTTAATGTGCTAACCATAAACTCTGCCAATGTGTTACAACTGTATTATGTTCCTTACTCATCAAGGCCTTGCCTAAGTCTATGATTAGTACCCAGTGCTGGAAAGAACAGTAGACATGGTTCTCACACATCTGTCTCATTCCCAAGCCCCTGCCCCCT